>NC_092086.1:117829284-117949407 GCF_045679555.1 Salvelinus alpinus | reverse complement strand
GTTACCTAGCTTCAGTGCAGTGGGCAGCTGGGAGGAGGTGCTCTTGTTCTCCATGGACTTTACAGTATCCCAGAACTTTTTGGAGTTAGAGCTACAGGATGCGAATTTCTGCTTGAAAAAGCTGGCCTTTGCTATCCTGACTGACTGCGTGTATTGGTTCCTGACTTCCCTGAACAGTTGCATATCGCGGGGGCTCTTCGATGCTATTGCAGTTCGCCACAGGATGTTTTTGTGCTGGTCGAGGGCAGTCAGGTCTGGAGTGAACCAAGGGCTATATCTGTTCTTGGTTCTGCATTTTTTGAACGGAGCATGCTTGTCTAATATGGTGAGGAAGTAACATTTAAAGAATGACCAGGCATCCTCAACTGACGGGATGAGGTCAATATCCTTCCAGGGTACCCGGGCCAGGTCGATTAGAAAGGCCTGCTCGCAGAAGTGTTTTAGGGAGCGTTTGACAGTGATGAGGGGTGGTCGTTTGACCGCGGACCCGTGGCGGATACAGGCAATGAGGCAGTGATCGCTGAGATCTTGATTGAAGACAGCAGAGGTGTATTTGGAGGGCAGGTTGGTCAGGATAATGTCTATTAGGGTGCCCATGTTTACGGATTTGGGGTTGTACCTGGTGGGTTCCTTGATGATTTGTGTGAGATTGAGGGCATCAAGCTTGGATTGTAGGACTGCCGGGGTGTTAAGCATATCCCAGTTTAGGTCACCTAACAGAACAAACTCTGAAGCTAGATGGGGAGCGATCAATTCACAGATGGTGTCCAGGGCACAGCTGGGAGCTGAGGGGGGTCGGTAGCAGGCGGCAACAGTGAGAGACTTATTTCTGGAGAGATTAATTTTTAAAATTAGAAGTTCGAACTGTTTGGGCATAGACCTGGAAAGTATGACAGAACTTTGCAGGCTATCTCTGCAGTAGATTGCAACTCCTCCCCCTTTGGCAGTTCTATCTTGACGGAAAGTGTTATAGTTGGGTATGGAAATCTCAGAATTTTTGGTGGCCTTCCTAAGCCAGGATTCGGACACGGCAAGGACATCAGGATTGGCAGAGTGTGCTAAAGCGGTGAGTAAGGCAAACTTAGGGAGGAGGCTTCTGATGTTGACATGCATGAGGCCAAGGCTTTTTCGATCACAGAAGTCAACAAATGAGGGTGACTGGGGACATGCAGGGCCTGGGTTTACCTCCACATCACCCGAGGAACAGAGGAGTAGTAGGATGAGGGTGCGGCTAAAGGCTATCAAAACTGGTCGCCTAGAGCGTTGGGGACAAAGAATAAAAGGAGCAGATTTATGGGCGTGGTAGAATAGATTCTGGGCATAATGTGCAGACAGGGGTATGGAGGGGCGCGGGTACAGCGGAGGCAGGCCCAGGCACTGGGTGATGATAAGAGAGGTTGTATCTCTGGACATGCTGGTCTCAATGGGTGAGGTCACCGCATGTGTGGGGGGTGGGACAAAAGGGGTATCAGAGGTACGGAGAGTGGAACTACAGGGTCCATTGCAAACCAAAACAATGATAATGATAGCTAGCCTGAACAACAGTATGCAAGGCATATTGATATTTGAGAGAGACATACAATAAGGCATAAAGTGATTGCAGGTCTTGATTGGGAGAGCTAGCTAAAACAACAGGTAAGATAACAGCAGCAATAACAGGGTGCTAGTCTAACACAGCAACAACAGGTAAAAATGGCGACGACTAGGCAGAGAGGGTCGGATTAACTACACACAGATCCTGAGTTAAAGCACAGAGCCGACAGATAAAACACAAATAAACAGAATGGAGTACCGTGAATTAATGGACAGTCAAGCATGCATCAGCTATGTAGCCAAGTGATCATAGTGTCCAGAGGGCAGCCGTAGATGGAGCAGAGAGGCTTCCACTAAGCTAGCACGCGGCGTTTAAAGTTAGTAGCCCGGGGGGTGGTCTGCTCAGACGGAGGGGGTCTGCTCAGACGTGGTCGTGTCGACAGAGAATCCAGAGAATCCAAGCCGAATGGCGAAAGAGAGGTTGTGAATTGTAGAATTGTGTTTGCTAACTGGTGCTAGCTTCGTGGCAGTGGCGCTAACTGCGCTAGCTGGTAGACCTCTTCGGCTAGCCGGCAGATGGGCCTAGCTCGAGGCTAGCTCAAGGCTAACTGGTGCTTGCTTCGGGACAGAGGTGTTAGCCAGTAGTAGCCACTCGGTTGCAGCTAGCTAGCTGTGATAATACGGTGTAATTGTCCAGAGCTTGCGTCAGGAATCCGGTGATGTGGTAGAGAAAAAGCAGTCCTATATGCTCTGGGTTGATATCGCGCTTGCAGACTGGCAGGTATTGGCCCGGTATTGAAGCTGGCTGTGTCCGAGTTAAGGGCGAAGACCGCAGCAGTGGCTAACTGACTACTAGCTAGTAGCTAGTTATCTGGCTAGCTTCTGATTGGGGTTACGGTTCTAAAGTATATAAAAAAAATAGCAGGTCCGTACCACATTGGGTGAGGCGGAATGTAGGAATGTATATTCAGTTCCTAGATGGAAAGTGAAATTAAAATAAATACGAAATGTATACGAAATGTATACGAAAAATACGAATACTATTTACACGGGACAAGACAGGACAAAGACACATCCGACTGCTACGCCATCTTGGATTAGAATGATGATGATGATGACACACCAAATGATATATATATATAGATCCCATTACCCCTATATAGAGCCCATGAACCCCTATATAGATCCCATGAACCCCTATATAGAGCACATTAACCCCTATATAGAGCACATTAACCCCAATATACAGTCCATTAACCCCTATATAGAGCCAATTAACCCCTATATAGAGCCAATTAACCCCTATATAGAGCCCATTAACCCATATTTAGAGCCCATTAACCCCTATTTTGAGCCCATTAGACCCTATATAGAGCCCATTAACCCCTATATAGAGCCCATTAACCCCTATATAGAGCCCATTAACCCCTATATAGAGCCCATTAACCCATATATAGAGCCCATTAACCACTATATAGAGCCCAATAACCCCTATATAGAGCCCATTAGACCCTATATAGAGCCCATTAACCCCTATATAGAGCCCATTAACCCCTATATACAGTCCATTAACCCCTATATACAGTCCATTAACCCCTATATAAAGCCCATTAACCCCTATATAGAGTCCATTAACCCTTATATAGAGTCCATTAACCCCTATATAGAGCCCATTAGACCCTATATAGAGTCCATTAACCCCTATATAGAGTCCATTAACCCCTATATACAGTCCATTAACCCCTATATAAAGCCCATTAACCCTTATATAGAGTCCATTAACCCCTATATAGAGCCCATTAACCCCTATATAGAGCCCATTAACACCTATACAGTCCATTAACCCCTATATAGAGCCCATTAACCCCTATATAGAGCCCATTAACCCCTATATAGAGCCCAATAACCCCTATATAGAGCCCATTAACCCCTATATAGAGTCCATTAACCCCATATATAGAGCCCATTAACCCCTATATAGAGCCCATTAACCCCTATATAGAGCCCAATAACCCCTATATAGAGCCCATTAACCCCTATATAGAGTCCATTAACCCCATATATAGAGCCCATTAACCCCTATATACAGTCCGTTAACCCCTATATAGAGCCCATTAACCCCTATATAGAGCCCATTAACCCCCATATAGAGTCCATTAATCCCTATATAGAGCCCATTAACCCCCATATAGAGTCCATTAATCCCTATATAGAGCCCATTAACCCCTATATAGAGCCCATTAACCCCTATATAGAGCCCATTAACCCCTATATAGAGCCCATTAACCCATATATTGAGCCCATTAACCCCTATATAGATCCCATTAACCCCTATATACAGTCCGTTAACCCCTATATAGAGTCCATTAACCCCTATTTTGAGCCCATTAGACCCTATATAGAGCCCATTAACCCCTATATAGAGCCCATTAACCCCTATATAGAGCCCATTAACCCCTATATAGAGCCCATTAGACCCTATATAGAGTCCATTAACCCCTACATAGAGTCCATTAACCCCTATATACAGTCCATTAACCCCTATATAAAGCCCATTAACCCTTATATAGAGCCCATTAACCCCTATATAGAGTCCATTAACCCCATATATAGAGCCCATTAACCCCTATATACAGTCCGTTAACCCCTATATAGAGCCCATTAACCCCTATATAGAGCCCATTAACCCCCATATAGAGTCCATTAATCCCTATATAGAGCCCATTAACCCCCATATAGAGTCCATTAATCCCTATATAGAGCCCAGTAACCCCTATATAGAGCCCATTAACCCCTATATAGAGCCCATTAACCCCTATATAGAGCCCATTAACCCATATATTGAGCCCATTAACCCCTATATAGATCCCATTAACCCCTATATACAGTCCGTTAACCCCTATATAGAGTCCATTAACCCCTATTTTGAGCCCATTAGACCCTATATAGAGCCCATTAACCCCTATATAGAGCCCATTAACCCCTATATAGAGCCCATTAACCCCTATATAGAGCCCATTAGACCCTATATAGAGTCCATTAACCCCTATATAGAGTCCATTAACCCCTATATACAGTCCATTAACCCCTATATAAAGCCCATTAACCCTTATATAGAGTCCATTAACCCCTATATAGAGCCCATTAACCCCTATATAGAGCCCATTAACACCTATACAATCCATTAACCCCTATATAGAGCCCATTAACCCCTATATAGAGCCCATTAACCCCTATATAGAGCCCAATAACCCCTATATAGAGCCCATTAACCCCTATATACAGTCCATTAACCCCTATATACAGTCCATTAACCCCTATATAGAGTCCATTAACCCCTATATGAAGCCCATTAACCCCTATATAGAGCCCATTAACCCCTATATAGAGTCCATTAACCCCTATATAAAGCCCATTAACCCCTATATAGAGCCCATTAACCCCTATATAGAGCCCATTAACCCCTATATAGAGCCCATTAATCCCTATATAGAGCCCATTAGACCCTATATAGAGCCCATTAACCCCTATATAGAGCCCATTAACCCCTATATAGAGCCCATTAACCCCTATATAGAGTCCATTAACCCCTATATAGAGCCCATTAACCCCTATATAGAGCCCATTAACCCCTATATAGAGCCCATTAACCCCTATATAGAGCCCATTAACCCATATATTGAGCCCATTAACCCCTATATAGAGCCCATTAACCCCTATATAGAGTCCATTAACCCCATATATAGATCCCATTAACCCCTATATACAGTCCGTTAACCCCTATATAGAGTCCATTAACCCCTATATAGAGCCCATCAACCCCTATATAGAGCCCATTAACCCCTATATACAGTCCATTAACTCCTATATAGAGTCCATTAACCCCTTTATAGAGCTTATTAACCACTATATAGATCACATTACCCCCTATATAGAGCCCATTATCCCCTATATAGAGCCAATTAACCCCTATATAGAGCCCATTAACCCCTATATAGAGCATGTTAACCCCTATATAGAGCCCATTAACACCTATACAGTCAATTAACCCCTATATAGAGCCCATTAACCCCTATATAGAGCCCATTAACCCCTATATTGAGCCCATTAACCCCTATATAGAGCCCATTAACCCCTATATAGAGCCCATTAACCCCTATATAGAGCCCATTAACCCCTATATAGAGCCCATTAACCCCTATATTGAGCCCATTAACCCCTATATAGAGCCCATTAAACCCTATATAGAGCCCATTAACCCATATATAGAGTCCGTTAACCCCTATATACAGTCCATTAACCCCTATATAGAGCCCATTAACCTCTATATAGAGCCCATTATCCCCTATATAGAGCCCATTAACCCCTATATAGAGCCCGTTAACCCCTATATAGAGCCCATTAACCCCTATATAAAGCCCATTAACCCCTATATAGAGCCCAATAACCCCTATATAGAGCCCATTATCCCCTATATAGAGCCCAATAACCCATATATAGAGCCCATTAGTAGAGGTGAATAACATACTCCACTGATTGGGACATATTTAAAAATGAAAATATTAATCACCTCTACTGGGGAATCATGGGTTTGAATACATATCAGAGTGGCTAAAGGCTGAAAATAAAAAAAATCACCTCTCATAACATGTCATCATGGCTGAAGAGGAGAGATAATCACCTCTCATAACATGTCATCATGGCTGAAGAGGAGAGATAATCACCTCTCATAACATGTCATCATGGCTGAAGAGGAGAGATAATCACCTCTCATAACATGTCATCATGGCTGAAGAGGAGAGATAATCACCTCTCATAACATGTCATCATGGCTGAAGAGGAGAGATAATCACCTCTCATAACATGTCATCATGGCTGAAGAGGACAGATAATCACCTCTCATAACATGTCATCATGGCTGAAGAGGACAGATAATCACCTCTCATAACATGTCATCATGGCTGAAGAGAAGAGATAATCACCTCTCATAACATGGCTGTCCAGTCAGAGTAGATACAGCAGATGGATAGGAGCTGACTAGTACTGTTTCCATTTTATGACGCTCTCTGTCTAAATAGTACGATGTCCATATTAGGACATCCTCTGTCTGTCCAGTACAGTGTCCATATTAGGACAGCCTCTGTCTGTCCAGTACAGTGTCCATATTAGGAAAGTGTCTGTCTCACCAGGACTTGTTTAAGTCTCACCAGGACTTGTTTCAGTCTCAGCAGGACTTGTTTAAGTCTCACCAGGACTTGTTTAAGTCTCAGAAGGACTTGTTTCAGTCTCAGCAAGATTTGTTTCAATCTCAGCAGGACTTGTTTCAATCTCAGCAGGAATAATTTCAGTCTCAGCAGGACTTGTTTAAATTTCAGCAGGACTTATTTAAATCTCAGTAGGACTTGATTAAGTATCAGCAGGACTTGTTTTCTTTCTCAGCAGGACTTGTTTCAGTCTCAACAAGACTTGTTTCTTTCTCAGCAGGACTTGTTTCTTTCTCAGCAGGACTTGTTTCAGTCTCAACAGGACGTGTTTCAGTCTCAACAGGACGTGTTTCAGTCTCAACAGGACTTGTTTCAGTCTCAACAGGACGTGTTTCAGTCTCAACAGGACTTGTTTCAGTCTCAACAGGACTTGTTTCAGTCTCAACAGGACTTGTCTGAAAGCCCATCCAGACACCCGAGTAGGGTTTACACCCAGCCATAATGGATAGTATACATCTTTATAGGCTGGGCATTTTCATGGATAAATCGCGATAGCATAGATTATTTAATGTTCATGTGTACATACCAGGTCTCAGCACCAGATGTCACCTCAACATTATGTTCCTGGTTCACACAGCCATCTAATCATGTTACGTCATGTTCTGTTATTGCTGTTATTTTGTCTGATTAAAACAAAAGAAAAGCTTAACGCGTACTGCCAAGTTTATCTCGTTGTTGGAGGCTTAAAATCAACAGTCTTGAAAACCAAAACTTTGACCACAATACATTTTGCAGAGGTAAAAACATGTGTGCGTTTGTCTGTTTAATATATTCCTAACCCTTAATTATTTAATATACACTACAGGATCTTTATAAGGTATTCCTAAAACACATCCCACATTCTCGTCATAAAGTATTCCTACAAGGTTGTCTGGTGGTTGGGGTCACAGGCTCCTCATAAGGTTTACCTGTAAGGTTGTCTGGTGGTTGACGTCACAGGCTCTTCATAAGGTTTACCTATAAGGTTGTCTGGTGGTTGACTTCACAGGCTCTTCATAAGGTTTACCTGTAAGGTTGTCTGGTGGTTGGGGTCACAGGCTCTTCATAAGGTTTACCTGTAAGGTTGTCTGGTGGTTGGGGTCACAGGCTCCTCATAAGGTTTACCTGTAAGGTTGTCTGGTGGTTGGGGTCACAGGCTCCTCATAAGGTTTACCTGTAAGGTTGTCTGGTGGTTGGGGTCACAGGCTCCTCATAAGGTTTACCTGTAAGGTTGTCTGGTGGTTGGGGTCACAGGCTCCTCATAAGGTTTACCTGTAAGGTTGTCTGGTGGTTGGGGTCACAGGCTCTTCATAAGGTTTACCTGTAAGGTTGTCTGGTGGTTGGGGTCACAGGCTCCTCATAAGGTTTACCTTTAAGGTTGTCTGTTGGTTGGGGTTACAGGCTCTTCATAAGGTTTACCTGTAAGGTTGTCTGGTGGTTGACGTCACAGGCTCCTCATAAGGTTTACCTGTAAGGTTGTCTGGTGGTTGGGGTCACAGGCTCTTCATAAGGTTTACCTGTAAGGTTGTCTGGTGGTTGACGTCACAGGCTCCTCATAAGGTTTACCTGTAAGGTTGTCTGGTGGTTGGGGTCACAGGCTCTTCATAAGGTTTACCTGTAAGTGTCTGGTGGTTGGGGTCACAGGCTCTTCATAAGGTTTACCTTTAAGGTTGTCTGGTGGTTGGGGTCACAGATCAGCCTCCTTTATTGGTATTCTTACTCACCAGAATCTATTCGCTCCTTTATGGCAACACGGACAGTAAAGTCTGAGTTGTCCTGAGTCATAAACTTCTTATGATAATCTCTTCTGTGCCTTGTCGTGTATGTCTGTCTCTGGAGACAAACCATTATCCCTCCCTCAGTACCATAAACCAAAAGTGGCCTAACACTCGTCAACAGGTGACAACTTATCTCTCCAGGAGAATCGGATATAAATGTATTCTATTCCACTTTTTAATTCACATCTAAGCGGTGGTATTTAGTCATCCTGCATTCTTCAATATAAATAAACCAATACTCTTCCAACCTTGTGTTACCTCTTCCTTGTCCACCATGGCTGGTACTGGCAGCTAACCCTCACTACTACGAACAGCTTATCTTCCATTAGCCTACTCGCTAAAACAATTATTCACCTGATACTGTGGATGACTTTAGCCCAAATGCTAACACTGCTAACACAATTGTTCACCATTAGCAGCTGTGGATGGCATTAGCCTACATGCTAACAATATTGCCGTGGATGACAGATGTGGGCTGTGGATGGTTAGGCTGTTTAAGTCATACCCCTCAATCATTGGTTGAATGCAAACGGTGACAGCCTCTCAGTGTTGGGATAGGAGATACAATGGGTTTCATAAGTATTCACCCCCTTGGATTTTTCACATTTTGTTGTGTGAAAAAGTGGGATTAAAATGTATTTAACTGTGAATTTTCATCAACACAAAATACTTTGCAAAGTCAAAGTGAAAAGATAGTTCTACAAATGTTAACAAATTATCGGAAATGAAATAACCAAAATATGGTTGCAAAAGTTTGATGTAATTTACAACTGTGTCATTTACAACCGTGTCATTTACAACTGTGTCATTTACAACTGTGTCATTTACAACTGTGTCATTTACAACCGTGTCATTTACAACTGTGTCATTTACAACTGTGTCATTTACAACTGTGTCATTTACAACCGTGTCATTTACAACCGTGTCATTTACAACTGTGTCATTTACAACCGTGTCATTTACAACTGTGTCATTTACAACTGTAGCATTGATACTGTATCATTGATACTGTAGCATTGATACTGTAAATGACCATGGGGGGGGGGTAGAATGTCCATAGGGGGAGCAGCTGGGGGGGGAGAGAGTGAGAAGTGGATGAAACAATGATACAAATAAAATAATAATATATACAGCTGTAACAATGATAAATGTCCATCCATTGGGGGTAGGGGAGGGCTGGAAGCTATTGGCCTGTCTGACAGTTTTTGCCATCATACTGCCCAAGTCTGAGTGATGGAAGCTGTAGCTTGGGTGCCTGAGGTCCTTGACGATCTTCTTGGCGTTCCTGCGACACCTGGCGCTGTAAGTGTCCTGGAGGTTAGGCAGTTTACACCCAATGGTGCGTTCTGCTGAGCGTACAACCCTCTGTAGCGCCTCGCGGTCAGCGGCGGTGGAGTTGTTCACCGCCTGACCTGTTCACCGGACGTGCTACCTGTCCCAGACCTGCTGTTTTCAACTCTCTAGAGACAGCAGGAGCGGTAGAGATACTCTTAATGATCGGCTATGAAAAGCCAACTGACATTTACTCCTGAGGTGCTGACTTGTTGCACCCTCGACAACTACTGTGATTATTATTATTTGACCATGCTGGTCATTTATGAACATTTGAACATCTTGGCCATGTTCTGTTATAATCTCCACCCGGCACAGCCAGAAGAGGACTGGCCACCCCTCATAGCCTGGTTCCTCTCTAGGTTTCTTCCTAGGTTTTGGCCTTTCTAGGGAGTTTTTCCTAGCCACCGTGCTTCTACACCTGCATTGCTACACCTGCACAGCACTTTGAGATATCAGCTGATGTGCGAAGGGCTTTATAAATACATTTGATTTGATTTGATTTGGAGATGCCGTTCCAGGCCGTAATGCAGCCTGAGCTCATTTCAGCTCATAGGAGATTTGTAAACAGAGGAACTTGACGTTTTTGACCCTCTCCACAGTGGCCCCATTGATGAGGAATGGGGGCGTGCCCAACCTGGTTCCTCCTGAAGTCCACAATAAGCTCCTTTGTTTGTCTGACGTTGAGGGAGAGGTTCTTTAGCTGGCACCACGCCGTCAGAGTGTATACTTCTTCTCTATAGGCCGTCTCGTCGTTGTTGGTAATTAGGCCTACTACCTTACTTGATGATGGAGTTGGAATTGTGCGAAGCCACAAAGTTGTGAGTATAAAGAGAATACAGGAGGGAACTGAGGATGCACCCTTGTGGGCTCCCATGTTGAGGATCAGTTTGGAGGAGGTCATGTTGTTTTACCTTCACAACCTGGGTCCAGGACTTAGTTGCATAGGGTCGTGAGCTATGTGATGAGCTTGGTAGGGCGCTATGGTACTGCAGCCCAAGCTATAGTCGATGAACAACATCCTCATATATGCATTCCTTTTGTCCAGGTGGGTGAGGGCTGTGTGCAGTTCAATGGCGATTGCGTCGTCCTTGGATCTGTCAAGGCGTTAGGCCAAATGGAGAGGGTTGAGTGTGTCAGGGAAGGAGGATGTGGTTTTTGAGTAGCCTCTCGAAGAGCTTCATGATGACGGAAGTGAGTGCTAAGGGTCGGCAGTCAGTCAGTTACTTTCCCTTTCTTTGGGGGCACGGGGATGAGAGTGGACATCTGGAAGCAGGGGGATGAGAGTGGACATCTGGAAGCAGGTGGGGATAACAACCTGAGCAAGAGAGAGATGGAAATTGTCCAAAAACAGCAAGCTGGTCTGCAAATGCTCTGAGGGTGCGGCTAGGGATACCGTCTGGGCCGGCAGCCTTGTGGTTTTTGATTTGTGTAAGTTTTCCCTCCCTTTTCCCCACAGCAGAGAACAGAATACCTGGGATCATGTATACAGCACCGTCAAAGGAGCATACTGCGCTGCCCTCTGCGCTCCCCTCCGCGCTCCCCTCCTCGCTCCCCTCCGCGCTCCCCTCCGCGGAGGGGACCCCACCTTCAGACAGAGACTGAATAATGGTGAATGTTGGTATTTTCATCTTTAAATATGTCCCAATCAGCAGAGTTCAGGCAGCCTTTTAACTCCTCTATGTCCTCAATAGTCAATGCTTTCTTGACAGGCTTGGCGGTTTTCAGTCTCTGTCTGTATGTGGTGATAAGTTGGCTCATCGCATGGCCAGAGTTCCCCAGTGGCGCGCATCCCAACCAGTACTTTTGTGAAATTCAACAATGAGAAACCCTGGTTCACTGCTAAACTCAGAACCCTATGCTCAGCCTGAGAGGAATCACATATTAGCAACAACAAAGTGGACTATAGAACTGCTAAACAGCTGCTCAACAAGGGGATAAAAGTTACCAAAAGTCGTAACAAGGAGCGGATAGAACCACAGTTCGCCAACAACGCCTCATTGTCTGTCTGGAAGAGTCTCCGGCAGACCACAAACTACAAGCAAAGGACCCCCCAGGCATCAGACAAAACCAGCTAATTGAGTTCTACTGTCATTTTGAATCATAGTAGGCCCTCAGCTATCAAGAGTCTCCTCATCCATCTAACTCCTCAGCTATCAAGAGTCTCCTCATCCATCTAACTCCTCAGCTATCAAGAGTATCCTCATCCATCTAACTAATCAGCTATCAAGAGTATCCTCATCCATCTAACTAATCAGCTATCAAGAGTCTCCTCATCCATCTAACTAATCAGCTATCAACAGTCTCCTCATCCATCTAACTAATCAGCTATCAAGAGTCTCCTCATCCATCTAACTAATCAGCTATCAAGAGACTCCTCATCCATCGAACTCCTCAGCTATCAAGAGTATCCTCATCCATCTAACTAATCAGCTATCAAGAGTATCCTCATCCATCTAACTAATCAGCTATTAAGAGACTCCTCATCCATCTAACTCCTCAGCTATCAAGAGTATCCTCATCCATCTAACTAATCAGCTATCAAGAGTATCCTCATCCATCTAACTAATCAGCTATCAAGAGTATCCTCATCCATCTAACTAATCAGCTATCAAGAGTATCCTCATCCATCTAACTAATCAGCTATCAAGAGTATCCTCATCCATCTAACTAATCAGCTATCAAGAGACTCCTCATCCATCTAACTCCTCAGCTATCAAGAGTATCCTCATCCATCTAACTAATCAGCTATCAAGAGTATCCTCATCCATCTAACTAATCAGCTATTAAGAGACTCCTCATCCATCTAACTCCTCAGCTATCAAGAGTATCCTCATCCATCTAACTAATCAGCTATCAAGAGACTCCTCATCCATCTAACCCCTCAGCAAACAAGAGTTTCCTCAGTCATCTAACTGCTAAGCCATCACGTCTCTTCAGCCATGTAACCCATTAGAAATCAAGATTTTCCTCAGCCTTCAAATCCCTCAAACATCAAGAGTCTCCTCAGACATCTAACCCCTCAGCCATCAAGTGTCTGCTCAGCCATCTAACCACTCAGCCATCAATTCTCTCCCCAGTCATCTAACCCCTCAGCCATCAAGAGTATCCTCAGCCATGTAATCCCTCAACCATAAAGAGTCTCCTCAGCCATCTAACTCCTCAGCTATCAACAGTCTCCTCATCCATCTAACTAATCAGCTATCAAGAGTATCCTCATCCATCTAACTAATCAGCTATCAAGAGTCTCCTCATCCATCTAACTCCTCAGCTATCAAGAGTATCCTCATCCATCTAACTAATCAGCTATCAAGAGTATCCTCATCCATCTAACTAATCAGCTATCAAGAGTATCCTCATCCATCTAACTAATCAGCTATCAAGAGTATCCTCATCCATCTAACTAATCAGCTATCAAGAGTATCCTCATCCATCTAACTAATCAGCTATCAAGAGACTCCTCATCCATCTAACTCCTCAGCTATCAAGAGTATCCTCATCCATCTAACTAATCAGCTATCAAGAGTATCCTCATCCATCTAACTAATCAGCTATTAAGAGACTCCTCATCCATCTAACTCCTCAGCTATCAAGAGTATCCTCATCCATCTAACTAATCAGCTATCAAGAGTATCCTCATCCATCTAACTAATCAGCTATCAAGAGTATCCTCATCCATCTAACTAATCAGCTATCAAGAGTATCCTCATCCATCTAACTAATCAGTTATCAAGAGTATCCTCATCCATCTATCTAATCAGCTATCAAGAGACTCCTCATCCATCTAACTCCTCAGCTATCAAGAGTATCCTCATCCATCTAACTAATCAGCTATCAAGAGACTCCTCATCCATCTAACCCCTCAGCAAACAAGAGTTTCCTCAGTCATCTAACTGCTAAGCCATCACGTCTCTTCAGCCATGTAACCCATTAGAAATCAAGATTTTCCTCAGCCATCAAATCCCTCAAACATCAAGAGTCTCCTCAGACATCTAACCCCTCAGCCATCAAGTGTCTGCTCAGCCATCTAACCACTCAGCCATCAATTCTCTCCCCAGTCATCTAACCCCTCAGCCATCAAGAGTATCCTCAGCCATGTAATCCCTCAACCATAAAGAGTCTCCTCAGCCATCTAACTCCTCAGCTATCAACAGTCTCCTCATCCATCTAACTCCTCAGCCATCAAGAGCCTCCTCAGCCATCTAACCCCTCAGCCATCAAGAGTCTCCTCATCATTCTAACCCCCCAGCCATCAAGAGCCTCCTTAGTCATCTAACCCCTCAGCCATCAAGAGTTTCCTTAGCCATCTAACCTCTCAGACATCAAGAGCCTCCTCATCGATAAAACACCTCAGCCATCAAGAGTCTCCTCATCATTCTAACCCCCCAGCCATCAAGAGTCTCCTCATCATTCTAACCCCCCAGCCATCAAGAGTCTCCTCATCATTCTAACCCCTCAGCCATCAAGAGCCTCCTCAGCCATCTAACCCCTCAGCCATCAATAGTCTCATTAGCCATTTAAACCCTCAGCCATCAATAGTCTAATCAGCCATCTAACCCCTCAGCCTTTAAGAGTCTCCTTAGCCATCAGGAGTCTCCACTGACAACTGACCCAGACATCACCCGCCCCCCTGCGCTTCTGTCTCGCTCTTCACATTCAACGAGAGACAGACAGCAATATAGTTGTGCAGAGGCTGGTGTGGGCAGCCAGGGCCATGGAGGGAGCATCTAACTCCCCGGCAGAGCCGGGAAATGTTTGTGACCTTGGACTGTCGGCATGCAGCAGTGAAAACTCAATTGAATCTGCCGGGGACTTGCATGCTATTAAGTGTATAATCTGCAACATGTTTGTTGTTGTCACGGGGATGGATACCTTCATTCGGGAAAAATGTATTGAACTTGTTGCAGCTAAATAAAGTATTATTACTCTTCATGAAGAAATACAACATTTGACCAAGCGCCTTGAACTGAATAAGGATTCTATGAGACTATAGGCATCTTTAAATGTTTCCTATCGAAACATCCAAGAGGATCATAATGGGGCCTTCCTGGATTATGATCAATTTCCCCCACTGCACCCTTCTACTAGCTTGAACCAGAAAATTGCTGCTCATTGTTGGAATCCCGGTGAGCGATGGATGCGTGTCGGAACCAGAACGAAGGAGAATAAGAATGGTTCTTGGTGCGCCTGCCAGAACGAAGGAGAATAAGAATGGTTCTTGGTGCGCCTGCCAGAACGAAGGAGAATAAGAATGGTTCTTGGTGCGCCTGCCTTCTTCCCCCGTGTCTGGACTCAAGACTTTCAAATCGCTTTGAGACCCTGTACCAGCTGTCTTCTACCGGGGGTTTGGGTGTTCCTTCCATGGCTGTGGATTCCCCTCCAGCTACCTCTCCATGTCCTAGTCAATCAACTGCCTGGGCACAGCTTGGACCACCATAGCTACCCTCCGCTGGGCTGTGCTGTCTGGATCAGAACTCTGTCCCTTTGGCTGTTTTGGCCTGAACGCAGCTGGCGTCTCAGCAGCCCTCTTCTCAGGTGAGTTCTGTGGCTCTGTCCTCGCAATCTGCTTCGAGACACGGCAGAGGACAGATCATTCTGGCTATTGTGATGCATATATCTGTACCTGTGGCAAAGACGTTGTGTTTTTCCCAGGGCAAAAGTTCAGGATATCACCAGGTTGAATCCCGAGGCTGTGAGTCAGTCACCTGGGGGCTGATACTGTCATGGTTCATGTGGGGTCAAAGTTCAGGATATCACCAGGTTGCTTCCTGAGGCTGTGAGTCAGTCACCGGGGACTGATACTGTCATGGTTCATGTGGGGTCAAAGTTCAGGATATCACCAGGTTCCTTCCTGAGGCTGTGAGTCAGTCACCGGGGGCTGATACTGTCATGGTTCATGTGGGGTCAAAGTTCAGGATATCACCAGGTTGCTTCCTGAGGCTGTGAGTCAGTCACCGGGGACTGATACTGTCATGGTTCATGTGGGGTCAAAGTTCAGGATATCACCAGGTTCCTTCCTGAGGCTGTGAGTCAGTCACCGGGGGGCTGATACTGTCATGGTTCATGTGGGGTCGAATCACATTATGAAGTACAGCTCAGAACAGCAGAAGATGGATTTTAAAGAACCGATTGGGTCTCTACTTGACACCAACAAACACCCCATAATGTCTGGCCCTCTGCTCTCCCTAAATTGTGGCATTGAACAGTTCAGCAGACTTTTATCCCTCCATAACTGGTTACGAGACTATTACAGCTCTGTGGGTGTAACATTTATTGACAATTTGGATACCTTCTGGAAAGAAAGCTCGTATTATAAGGAGGATGGAATCCACCCAAATAATTTGGGTTCCTGGATCCTTTCACAGCACTATATGTCTGCGTTGAGAATGACTTATCAATGACAGCTCATTTAATCCCTTTGTGTCACTGAGTTGTCATAATGCTTCAGCAAATGTACAGTCGTGGCCAAAAGTTTTGAGAATGACACCAATATTAATTTTCACAAAGTCTGCTGCCTCAGTTTGTATGATGGCAATTTGCAAATACTCCAGAATGTTATAAAGAGTGATCAGATGAATTGCAATTAATTGCAAAGTCCCTCTTTGCCATGCAAATGAACTGAATCCCCCAAAATATTTCCACTGCACTTCAGCCCTGCCACAAAAGGACCAGCTGGCATCATGTCAGTGATTCTCTCGTTAACACACGTGTGAGTGTTGATGAGGACAAGGCTGGAGATCACTCTGTCATGCTGATTGAGTTCGAATAACAGACTGGAAGCTTCAAAAGGAGGGTGGTGCTTGGAATCATTGTTCTTCCTCTGTCAGCCATGGTTACCTGCAAGGAAACACGTGCCGTCATCATTTCTTTGCACAAAAAGGGCTTCACAGGCAAGGATATTACTGCCAGTAAGATTGCACCTAAATAAACCATTTATCGGATCATCAAGAACTTCAAGGAGAGCGGTTCAATTGTTGTGAAGAAGACTTCAGGGCGCCCAAGAAAGTCCAGCAAGCGCCAGAACCTTCTCCTAAAGTTTATTCAGCTGCGGGATCGGGGCACCACCAGTACAGAGCTTCCTCAAGAATGGCAGCAGGCAGGTGTGAGTGCATCTGAACGCACAGTGAGGCAAAGACTTTTGTAGGTAGGTCTGGTGTCAAGAAGGGCAGCAAAGAAGCCACTTCTCTCCAGGAAAAACATCAGGGACAGACTGATATTCTGCAAAAGGTACAGGGATTGGACTGCTGAGGACTGGGGTAAAGTCATTTTCTCTGATGAATCCCCTTTCCGATTGTTTGGGGCATCCGGAAAAAAGCTTGTCCGGAGAAGGCAAGGTGAGCGCTACCATCAGTCCTGTTTCATGCCAACAGTAAAGCATCCTGAGACCATTCATGTGTGGGGTTGCTTCTCAGCCAAGGGAGTGGGCTCACTCACAATTTTGCCTAAGAACACAGCCATGAATAAAGAATGGTAACAACACATCCTATGAGAGCAACTTCTCCCAACCATCCAGGAACAGTTTCGTGACGAACAATGCCTTTTCCAGCATGATGGAGCGCCTTGCCATAAGGCAAAAGTGATAACTAAGTGGCTCGGGGAACAAAACATCGATATTTTGGGTCCATGGCCAGGAAACTCCCCAGACCTTAATCCCATTGAGAACTTGTGGTCAATCCTCAAGAGGCGGGTGGACAAACAAAAACCCACATATTCTGACATACTCCAAGCATTGATTATGCAAGAATGGGCTGCCATCAGTCAGGATGTGGCCCAGAAGTTAATTGACAGCATGTCAGGGCGGATTGCAGAGGTCTTGAAAAAGAAGGGTCAACACTGCAAATATTGACTCTTTGCATCAACTTCATGTAATTGTCAATAAAAGCATTTGACACTTATGAAATGCTTGTAATTATACTTCAGTATTCCATAGTAACATCTGATAAAAATATATAAAGACACTGAAGTAGCAAACTTTGTGAAAATGTATATTTGTGTCATTCTCAAAACTTTTGGCCACGACTGTACATTATCCTAGTGGTGTTGGAAGACAATGTAAGTAACCTAATGTTTGTCCCCCTTACGGCCAAGAGAGCAAGCAAGAGAGAGCACTTGTATAGCCTACGAAAGCTGCAGAAATGTGAAGAAAGTAGTTCGATTTGGGTATGTCATTTTTGGCTTAAATTGAAAAAAGAGTCCGATCCTTATTAACAGCACTAACAAACATGCAGGTCCTACAAGCCCTAGTTTTGTCGCACCTGGACTACTGTTCAGTCGTGTGGTCAGGTGCAACAGGGCAAGACGACTGTCCCTTGTATGTACACAGAAAGCTAACATTAATGATATGAATGTCAATCTCTCCTGGCTCAAAGTGGAGCAGAGATTGACTTCATCACCACTGTTATTTCTGAGAGGTATTGACTCCCCCGAGCTGTCTGTTTGAACTACTGGCACAAAGCTCGGAAACGCATCCATGCATACCCCACAAGACATGGGGTCTCTTCACAGTCCCCTTGTCCAGAACACACTACGTGAGGTGCACAGTACTACATAGAGTCATGACTACATGGAGCTCTATTCCACATCAAGTAACTCATGCCAGCAGTAACATTTGATTCATCATAGCAGCATCTCGCCTTCAGCTTATAAAGATTTATCCCCCATACTGGGTTGAACAGCTTTACACTGCACATCATATGCACAGTTTATATTCATCATGGCAGCATCCCTTCCTCAGTTTATATAGTTATATCCCCCACACAGCTTTACACTGTACAGCAGTGGAAAAAGGGAGGACCATCCTCCTCTGTGAATTTCATACAAATAAAAATACTGAAGCATTTAAAAAACGTTATCATTTTTAGATTAAACTATACTAAATATAATCACGTCACCAAATAATTGATTAAAACCCACTGTTTTGCAATGAAGGTCTACAGTAGCATCAACAGGGTATCACCATGGTGTAGCCGGAGGACAGCTAGCTTCCGTCCTCCTCTGTGTACATGACTTCAATACAAAACCTAGGAGGCTCATGGATCTCAACATATTCCATAGACTTACACAGTAATTATGACAACTTCCGGAGGACATCCTCCAGCCTATCAGAGCGCTTGCAGCATGTAGTGACATGTTGTCCACCCAATCAAAAGATCAGACAATGAGTCTATTACTTAAAGCATACGCTACAGCCAGTTAGCACTGCGGTGCATAAAAAGTGGTGAGTAGTTGACTCAAAGAGAGAGAAAGAACAACGACAGTATAGTTTTATTTCCTATGACCGACAAACACTTCTGGACATCAGATTTTACTTTACTCAACACAAATTCGACTTTTTCTGGACGACCCGAAGCAGTTCCATTCATCACGAGAGCCCTTTTTCCAAAAAGACGCCACCTGTGGAGTTTTCTTTTCGATTAAGGAAAAGGGCAAACCACCCTCCACTTCCTAGTATATTACTTGCTAATGTACTAATAATAATAACAAACTATATCAGATCTCGTACCAGAGAGATACGAGAGATACCTCAAGGTACCTCAAGGTACATCATGATACCTCACTATCAAATGCCGACCCCGTTATCTCCCGAGAGAATTCACAGCTGTTTGTTTCATGGCTGTGTACATCCTCCCACAAGCCAACACCACAATGGCACTCAAGGAATTACACTGGACATTGAACAAATTGGAACAGCCCATCCTGAGGCCGCAGTCATTGTAGCCACGGACTTTAACAAAGGAATGTTAAGGAAAATTCTCCTGAAATTCCACCAACACATCTCTTGCTTCACTCATGGGAAAGATACATTCTCCATTCTGAGACGGATACAGATCTCTCCTTTGAATCCAGGACTGTTTTGATAACGCAGACTGGGATATGTTCCGGCCGCCTCTGGTAATAACATCGACGAATACACTGACTCTGTTTCTGGGTTGATCATGAAATGAATAGAGGATGTTGTTCCGACAGTGATGATTAGAACATACCCAAACCAAAAACTGTAGATAGATCCTCATCAAAGGGGCCGCAGCGAATAGGGTCAAAATGGTCTTGCCACTCCAACATCGCGGCGAAGAAGGCGGCTGAAGAAACTTAGCATGGCCCCTAAGACCTTTACGAACTTCTGCAATGAGAGAATTCTGTTGGGATGCATCACCACCTGGTATGGCAACTGCACCGCCCTCAACCTCATGACTCTCAGCTCAACGCATCACCGGGGGTATCCTGGCCGCCCTCCAGGACATCTACTGCATTCGATGTCAAAGGAAGGCCAAGAAGATCATAAAGGACCACAGTCAACCGAGCCACACTGTTCGCACTGCTACCGTCTGACAGACAGTGACAGTACTTATGCATCCGAGCCAAGACCATCAGACTGTTGAACAGCTTCTATTACCATCAGACTGTTGAACAGCTTCTATTACCATCAGACTGTTGAACAGCTTCTATTACCAAGTTAAAGTCTTTGGCCTGAATACAAAGTGCATCCGCTCATCACCTGGCCAATACCATCCCTACGGTGAAGCATGGTGGTGGCAGCATCATGCTGTGTGGATGTATTTCAGTAGCAGGGACTGGGAGACTAGTCAGGATCAAGGAAAATATGAACGAAGCAAAGTACAGAGAGATCCTTGATGAAAACCCGCTCCAGAGCACTCAGGACCTCAGACTGGGGTGAAGGTTCACCTTCCAACAGAGCAACGTCCCTAAGCACACAGCCAAGACAATGCATGAGTGGCTTTGGGACAAGTCTCTGAATGTCCTTGAGTGGCCCAGCCAGAGCCTGGATTTGAACCCGATCAAACATCTCTGTAGAAACCTTTTTTTAAATTTGAAAACATTTATTAAAACTTGTTTTTGATTTGTCGTTATGGGGTAATGTGTGTAGATTTAGGAGGGGAAAAGACGATTTAATACATTTTAGAATAAGGCTGTAATGTAATGTAATAATCTGGATAAAGTTAATTAAGTGGTCTAAATACCCCTTCAGAAAGTATTCACACCCTCGACTTATCTACATTTTGTTGTCTTACAGCCTGAATTTAAAATTGATTAAATTGTGATTTTGTGTCACTGATCTTCACACAATACCCCATAACGTCAAACTGTGTTTAGAAATGTCTTGAGTCAAAAAGTAGTCAACCCCTTTGGCTAAATAAGTTCAGGAGTAAAAATGTGCTTAACAAATGATATAATATATGACATGGACTCACTCTGTGCGCAATAATAGTGTTAAACATCATTTTTGAATGACTACCCCATATCTTTACGCCACACATACAATTATCTGTAAGGTCCCTCAATCGAGCAGTGAATTTCAAACAGAGATTCATCCACAAAGACCAGAGAGGTTTTCCAGTGCCTCGCAAAGAAAATGTAAAAACAGTTACATTGCTGTGATGGGAGAAAACTGAGGATGGATCAGCATTGGAGTTACTCCAAAATACTAACCTATACCGAACTAAAATATAAACGCAACATGCAATAATTTCAATGATTTTACTGAGTTACAGTTCATATGAGGAAATCAATCAATTGAAATAAATGTATTAGGCCCTAATCTATTCATTTCACATAACTGAGCAGGGGAGCAGGCATGGGTGAGCCTGAGAAGGCATATGCCTACTCAATTAGGAGCAAGGCCTATTCACTGGGGAGCCAGGCCCAGCCAATCAGAATCAATTTCTCCCATCAAAAGGGCTTTGTAACCAGACAGAAATACTCCCTAGTATCATCAGCTGTCTGGGTGGCTGGTCTCAGATGATCCCGCAGGTGAAGAAGCCAGATGCGGAGGTCCTGGGCTGGTATAGCTACACGTGGTTGGTGGTTGTGAGGCCATTTGGAACTATTGCCAAATCCTCTAAATGACGTTGGAGGCGGCTTATGGTAGAGAAATGCACATTCAATTATCTGGCAACAGCTCTGCTGGACATTCCTGCCAATTTCACGCTCCCTCAAAACATGAGAAATAAGTGGTGTCACGACTTCCGCCGAAGTCGGTCCCTCTCATTGTTCGGGCGGCGTTCGGCGGTCGACGTCACCGGCTTTCTAGCCATCGCCGATCCACTTTTCATTTTCCATTTGTTTTGTCTTTGTTTTCCCCCATATTTGTGTGCGTGTTTGTTTTATTGTACGAATGTATCTGACGGCTGGTATTATTGTTACCGGGTTTTGTTATTATGCCCGTTTATTTCGTGGTCCGGTATTTTTCCAGCACCATAGTATTATGTTTATACTGGTGTTTTTTCTTGTACCTTGTCCATGCATCTCAGCTCTCCTGCACCTGACTCCTTTCACCAGTTACCCACAGCCTTGACAAGTGGAATTGTGTTGGGAGAAACAAAACTGCACATTTTAGATTGTATTTGTATTGTCCCCAGCACAAGGTGCACCTGTGTAATCTTCCTGCTGTTTATTCAGCTTCTTGATGTGCCACACCTGTCAGGTAGATGGATTATCTTGGCAACAGAAAAATGCTCACTTGCAGGGATGTAAACAAATTTGTGCACAACATTTGAGAGAATTACGTTTTTTTGTCCGTATGCAAAAATTCTGTGATCTTTTATTTCAGCTCATGAAACATGGGACCAACACTTTACATGTTGCATTTATATATTTTTTCAGTATAAATGAAAGAGTGAAAAGAAGGAAGCCTGTACAAAATGAAAATATTCCAAAACAGGCACCATGTTTGCCACAATGCACTAAATACTGCAAGAAATGTTGCAAGGGAATTACATTTTTGTCCTGAATGCAAAGTGTTTGAAGCAAAGCCATCACAACGCATCACTTTATACCACTCCGCATATTTTCAAGAATGGAGGTGGCTGCATCATGTTATGGGTATGCTTGTCATCGGCAAGGACTGGCGAGTTTTTTCAGGATAAAAATAAACATAATACAGCTAAGCACAGGCAAAATCCTAGAGGAAAACCTGGTTCAATCTTCTTTACACCAGACGCTGGGCGATTAATTAACCTTTCAGCATTACAAGAACCTAAAGGCCAAATCTACACTGGAGTTGCTAACCAAGAAGACAGTGAATGTTTCTGTGAGGGCAAGTTACAGAATAAAAAAAAAAAAATAACGGCCAAATATTGCACAATCCAGGTGTGCAAAGCGCTTAGATATTTACTCAAGATAAATCACAGCTGGAATAATCACTGCCAAAGATGTTTCTAATATGCATTTACTCAGGGAAGTGCGTTCGTCTATAATCAAGGTAAATTTGTGTTTTATTTTTCATTCTTTCAATTCTTCTTCCAATTTGATATGACTTTTTATTGTGTGTAGATCAATGACAAAAATACATCACAATTAAATTAATTTTAATCGTACTTTGTCACGCAACTTTGCCACTGTTTGAGATCTGTAATGTAATTTATTTTACGAGATAAAGATTAGCCAGGGAGACACAGACCAAGTGAGCAAACAGATAAATGTAACACAAATTATTCTCCAAGGAAATGAATACATTGAAAGATGATGTTTATTAAATCCCACTCTATTCAGTCAACCAGTAGATCGAATAGTCAGTGTGGCGTACCCTACTCAGCCTTGTTCTCCCATGGTTACAACGCTGATTGTGTTAATATGCGCACAAGGTTATAGTGAATATAACAGAGGTTGGGGGCACTGTTAGAGATATTTAAGTTATACTTTCTAATATCATGTGCAGAAGTACAGCTCTAAACCCAACAATGCAGTAATCAATAACAGTGTAATACAAAAAATAACATAAGTTAGAACAAAAACAAACAAGAAATATAAATAACACTTGAAAGTAAGTCAGCATGCTATTTAAGATAGTTATTAACTTTATAAGCGTTAAAATGTAAAAAATATATAATTATTATAATAATAATGTAATACATGTAACATAATGCCCAAAAGCAGTGGACTATTTAGGGAAACAGCCTCAGTCACCTTCTCTAAGAAGTACTATTTATCCTGACATTCTCAAGGGTCATTTCCCAAGACATAATGTTCCCAAGGGCCCGGAGGAAATTTCTCAATTGACTTCCCAAGTACCCCTAGGGAAATCTCTCATTAGACCTCTGGAGAAAAGACAGGGATTAAAGCTCAGCTGTTCTAACAATAGTTTGTTGATAACACTGTCTACGTCACAAATGGCACCTTATTCCCTTCTTAGTGTACTTCTTTTTAACAGGGGGCCATTTGGGAAGCACCACTAGGGACCCTGATCAAAGGTAGTGCACTATACAGGGAATAGGGTGCCATTAGTGGGTAACAGACATAATGCTGTCCTGACAGATCATATACAGTGGCTTGCGAAACAGTCTACAACCTACTACAGTGAGATGCAGCCTATAGCCTACTACTGTGAGATGCAGCCTACAGCCTACTACAGTGAGATGCAGCCTACAGCCTACTACAGTGAGATGCAGTCTACTACAGTGAGATGCAGTCTACAGCCTACTACAGTGAGATGCAGCCTACTACAGTGAGATGCAGCCTACAGTCTACAGTGAGATGCAGCCTACAGCCTACTACAGTGAGATGCAGCCTACAGCCTACTACAGTGAGATGCAGTCTACAGTCTACTACAGTGATATGCAGCCTACAGCCTACTACAGTGAGATGCAGCCTACAGTCTACTACAGTGATATGCAGCCTACAGCCTACTACAGTGAGATGCAGCCTACTACAGTGATATGCAGCCTACAGCCTACTACAGTGAGATGCAGCCTACAGTCTACTACAGTGAGAAGCAGCCTACAGTCTACTACAGTGATATGCAGCCTACAGCCTACTACAGTGAGATGCAGCCTACAGTGAGATGCAGTCTACTACAGTGAGATGCAGCCTACAGCCTACTACAGTGAGATGCAGCCTACTACAGTGAGATGTAGTCTACTACAGTGAGATGCAGCCTACAGCCTACTACAGTGAGATGCAGCCTACAGCCTACTACAGTGAGATGCAGCCTACTACAGTGAGATGCAGCCTACTACAGTGAGATGCAGCCTACAGTCTACTACAGTGAGATGCAGCCTACAGCCTACTACAGTGAGATGCAGCCTACAGCCTACTACAGTGAGATGCAGCCTACAGCCTACTACAGTGAGATGCAGTCTACTACAGTGAGATGCAGCCTACTACAGTGAGATGCAGCCTACAGTCTACTACAGTGAGATGCAGCCTACAGTCTACTACAGTGATATGCAGCCTACTACAGTGAGATGCAGCCTACTACAGTGAGATGCAGCCTACAGCCTACTACAGTGAGATGCAGCCTACAGCCTACTACAGTGAGATGCAGCCTACAGCCTACTACAGTGAGATGCAGCCTACAGCCTACTACAGTGAGATGCAGCCTACAGTCTACTACAGTGAGATGCAGCCTACAGTCTACTACAGTGATATGCAGCCTACTACAGTGAGATGCAGCCTACTACAGTGAGATGCAGCCTACAGCCTACTACAGTGAGATGCAGCCTACAGTCTACTACAGTGAGATGCAGCCTACAGTCTACTACAGTGATATGCAGCCTACTACAGTGAGATGCAGTCTACTACAGTGAGATGCAGCCTACAGCCTACTACAGTGAGATGCAGTCTACTACAGTGAGATGCAGCCTACAGCCTACTACAGTGAGATGCAGCCTACTACAGTGAGATGCAGTCTACTACAGTGAGATGCAGGCTACTACAGTGAGATGCAGCCTACAGCCTACTACAGTGAGATGCAGTCTACAGCCTACTACAGTGAGATGCAGCCTACAGTCTACTACAGTGAGATGCAGCCTACAGCCTACTACAGTGAGATGCAGCCTACAGCCTACTACAGTGAGATGCAGCCTACAGCCTACTACAGTGAGATGCAGCATACAGCCTACTACAGTGAGATGCAGCCTACAGCCTACTACAGTGAGATGCAGCCTACAGCCTACTACAGTGAGATGCAGCCTACAGCCTACTACAGTGAGATGCAGCCTACAGCCTACTACAGTGAGATGCAGCCTACAGCCTACTACAGTGAGATGCAGCCTACAGCCTACTACAGTGAGATGCAGTCTACAGCCTACTACAGTGAGATGCAGCCTACAGCCTACTACAGTGAGATGCAGCTACACTGTCTTGCGAAAGTATTCACCCCCCTTGGCATTTTGCCTATTTTGTTGCCTTACAACCTGGAATTAAAATAGATTTTTAAGTGGTTTTTATCATTTGATTTACACAATATGCCTACCGCTTTAAAGACGCAAAATATTTTTTATTGTGAAACAAACAAGAAGACAAAAAAACGGAAAACTTGAGTGTGCATAACTATTCACCCCCCCAAAGTCAATATTTTGTAGAGCCACCTTTTGCAGCAATTACAGCTGCAAGTCTCTTGGGGTATGTTTCTATAAGCTTGGCACATCTAGCCACTGGGATTTTTGCCCATTCTTCAAGGCAAAACTGCTCCAGCTCCTTCAAGTTGGATGGGTTCTGCTGGTGTACAGCAATCTTTAAGTCATACTACAGATTCTCAATTGGATTGAGGTCTGGGCTTTGACTAGGCCATTCCAAGACATTTAAATGTTTCCCCTTAAACCACTTGAGTGTTGATTTAGCAGTATGCTTAGGGTCATTGTCCTGCTGGAAGGCGGACCTTCGTCCCAGTCTCAAGTCTCTGGAAGACTGAAACAGGTTTCTCTCAAGAATTTCCCTGTATTTAGCGCCATCCATCATTCCTTTAATTCTTACCCGTATCCCAGTCCCTGCCGATGAAAAACATCCCCACAGCATGATGCTGCCACCACCATGCTTCACTGTGGGGATGATGTTCTCGGGGTGAAGCCAGTAGTTGACTTTGCACCAGATATAGCGTTTTCCATGACGGACAAAAAGCTACAATTTTGTCTCATCTAACAAGAAAAACCTTCTTCCATATGAATACATATCAATGCATCAACGCACTTTTAAGTTTATTTTTTGTATAATTTTTTGAAACAAGTAATTTTTTTCATTTCACTTCACCAATTTGGACTATTTTGTGCATGTCCATTACATGAAATCGAAATATCAATCCATTTAAATTGAACTTTGTAAATAAATATCAATGTCAGGTTGTAATGCAACAAAATTGGAAAAACGCCAAGGGGGATGAATACTTTTGCAAGACGCCGTAACACTAAGATTCATGACATGTCCTCATAACTGAATGTGTTGCCTGTGTCGGGTGTGTGTGTTGTGTGTTGTGTGTGTGTGTGTGTGTGTTGTGTGTCGTGTGTGTTTGTTGTGTGTGTGTGTGTGTGTGTGGTGTTTCTTTAGCTTTTTGTAACACACAGCCTAAATTAACATATCCTCCTGACTGAGCGCTCGCTGGCTTCTCGTTGATGTGACAAGACGGATCATCTTTTTCATTTTTCTAAATGTAAAAAAAAAAAATCCGCTGACTCGTTGGGTTTTTCACTGAGCTGTAAAACAATAACATTGTTAATTAAACCTGAAGTTTATTGAGTCTGAAACATTACAAAAAAAGGGAGAATTATGCAAATCATGAATATTCAAAAAGGGGTGGCCTAAATACATTTTTGTATTATTTTTTATACAATATATTTTGTCAATGCTCGGGCAAGTAGTATTAGCCTAATGAGAACGTTTTGACTGCTAATCACATTCTCTTTGACACATTCATATTTAAACTGTGTTCTGCTGCATGAATATATTGAGTTTTTCCAAATTAATCAGCTCAACAGTTTAGATGTTTTGGCCTGAAAATAAAATGCAGAACAGAATAACTGATATCAGATCAATCAATCTGCTGCCTGCCAAATGTGTGTGTGTGTGTGTGTGTGTGTGTGTGTGTGTGTGTGTGTGTGTGTGTGTGTGTGTGTGTGTGTGTGTGTGTGTGTGTGTGTGTGTGTGTGTGTGTGTGTGTGTGTGTGTCAGTGTGTGTGATTCTATATAATATAGTTAATGAATGGGTCCATAAATAAATGGAATGTATGAAGACGGCAAATATTTCCTGTTGTGCAGATTATGTTGAGTCCAGGGCCGTGTCCTAATTGGCACCCCATTCACGACGTAGTGCACTACTAGGCTGCAATTTGGAACGCATATTGTCAAAGAGATGTTGTGACTGTCCTGATAACAGGAGAGCAGCAGTCATGAGTGTTTCCCAAATGGAACCCTACTCCCTATGTAGTGCACTACCACAGGGTTCTGGTCCAAAAGTAGTGGACAATAGAGAACAGGGTGTCTTTTGGGACAAAGTCAGGGATTTAAATAGACGTCTTTTATGTTTGTATATTTTTTGCTTGGTCGGTCGTTTCTCCGTTCTCAGAGTAATTCCTAAGCAGGGATGCCGCTCCGCTACATTTCAGAGACGTCATCACAATCCAACCGGGTTTCTTCTCTACCTCCATGCTTATCTTCTGAGATGAGTTTGTTGTAAAGGAGTGTGAGCCTGCATGCTGAAATCAGACAGAGGATTACTGATTATCAGTTCCTGCTGGAATAGGAACGGAATGTAGAGAGGTATAGTTGATGTACATGTGAATATATAAGATGATAGAGACATATACAGTTGAAGTCGGAAGTTTACATACACCTTAGCCAAACACATTTAAACAGTTTTTCACAATTCCTGACATTTAATCCTAATACAAAATCCCTGTTTTAGGTCAGTTAGGATCACCCCTTTATTTTAAGAATGTGAAATGTCAGAATAATAGTAGAGAGAATGATTTACTCCAGCTTTTATTTCTTTCATCAAAGTCCCAGTGGGTCAGAAGTTTACATACACTCAATTAGTATTTGGTAGTATATTGCCTTTAAAGTGTTTAACTTGGTTCAAACGTTTCGGTTAGCCTTCCACAAACTTCCCACAATAATTTGGGTGAATTTTGACCCATTCCTCCTGACAGAGCTGGTGTAACTTAGTCAGGTTTGTAGGCCTCCTTGCTCACACATGCTTTTTCAGTTCTGCCCACAAATTTTCTATAGGATTGAGGTCAGGGCTTTGTGATGGCCACTCCAATACCTTGACTTTGTTGTCCTTAAGCCATTTTGCCAGAACTTTGGAAGTATGCTTGGGGTCATTGTCCATTTGGAAGACCCATTTGCGACCAAGCTTTAACTTCCTGACTGACTTCCTGAGATGTTGCTTCAATATATCCACATACTTTTAGTTCCTCATGATGCCATCTATTATGTGATGTGCACCAGTACCTCCTGCAGAATAGCACCCCCACAACATGATGCTGCCACCCCCGTGCTTCACTGTTGGGATGGTGTTCTTCGGCTTGCAAGCCTCCCCCTTTTTCCTCCAAACATAACGATGGTCATTATGATTAAACAATTCTATTTTTGTTTCATCAGACCAGAGGACATTTCTCCAAAAAGGACGATCTTTGTCCCCATGTGCAGTTGCAAACCGTAGTATGGCTTTTTTATGGCGGTTTTGGAGCATTGGCTTCTTCCTTGCTGAGCTGCCTTTCAGGTTATGTCGATATAGGACTCGTTTTACTGTGGATTTAGATACTCTTGTCCCCGTTTCCTCCAGCATCTTCACGAGGTTCTTTGCTGCTGTTCTGGGATTGATTTGCACTTCGCATTAAAGTACGCGCATCTCTAGGAGACAGAACGCGTCTCGTTCCTGAGCGGTATGAAGGCTGCGTGGTCCCATGGTGTTTATACTTACGTATTATTGTTTGTACAGGTGAACGTGGTACCTTCAGGCGTTTGGAAATTGCTCCCAAGGATGAACGAGACTTGTGGAGGTTTACCATTTTTTTCTGTTATCTTGGCTGATTTCTTTTGATTTTATCATGATGTCGAGCAAAGAGACAGACAGACAGACAGACAGACAGACAGACAGACAGACAGACAGACAGACAGACAGACAGACAGACAGACAGACAGACAGACAGACAGACAGACAGACAGACAGACAGACAGACAGACAGACAGTTTTTTATATATATCTTCATGTCCATACCTCTTTACCCATCAGATAAAGGCGATGAAGGGACCAACCTGTTGCAATCATGTATTTGATATTTTGACTGGTTTCTAGATGTGTGAGGTATTCAGGGAAACATTGTTACAGCAGATTCTCTCTGTAATAATTGTTAATATTTTCTTTCTTAGATCAATCAACAGGAGAATGTATACTTCAAGATACTGTGAAGGGAGGGCCTGCTGAGATGCAGTGGAGGGAGGGCCTGCTGAGATGCAGTGAAGGGAGGGCCTGCTGAGATGCAGTGGAGGGAGGGCCAGCTGAGATGCAGTGAAGGGAGGGCCAGCTGAGATGCAGTGAAGGGAGAGCCCGCTGAAATGCAGTGAAGGGAGGGCCTGCTGAGAGACTATGAAGGGAGGGCCAGCTGAGATGGAGTGGAGGGAGGGCCAGCTGAGATGCAGTGGAGGGAGGGCCTGCTGAGATGCAGTGAAGGGAGGGCCAGCTGAGATGCAGTGGAGGGAGGGCCAGCTGAGATGCAGTGGAGGGAGGGCCAGCTGAGATGCTGTGAAGGGAGGGCCTGCTGAGATGCTGTGGAGGGAGGGCCAGCTGAGATGCAGTGGAGGGAGGTCCAGCTGAGATGCAGTGGAGGGAGGGCCAGCTGAGATGCAGTGAAGGGAGGGCCTGCTGAGATGCAGTGGAGGGAGGGCCTGCTGAGATGCAGTGAAGGTAGGGCCAGCTGAGATGCAGTGGAGGGAGGGCCAGCTGAGATGCAGTGGAGGGAGGGGCAGCTGAGATGCAGTGGAGGGAGGGGCAGCAGAGATGCAGTGAAGGGAGGGCCAGCTGAGATGCAGTGGAGGGAGGGCCAGCTGATATGCTGTGGAGGGAGGGCCAGCTGAGATGCAGTGGAGGGAGGGCCAGCTGAGATGCAGTGGAGGGAGGGGCAGCTGAGATGCAGTGGAGGGAGGGGCAGCAGAGATGCAGTGAAGGAGATGCAGTGAAGGGAGGGCCAGCTGAGATGCAGTGGAGGGAGGGCCAGCTGAGATGCTGTGAAGGGAGGGCCAGCTGAGATGCAGTGGAGGGAGGGGCAGCAGAGATGCAGTGAAGGGAGGGCCAGCTGAGATGCAGTGGAGGGAGGGCCAGCTGAGATGCTGTGAAGGGAGGGCCTGCTGAGATGCAGTGAAGGTAGGGCCTGCTGAGATGCAGTGAAGGTAGGGCCAGCTGAGAGGCTGTGAGATGGCCTGCTGAGATGCAGTGGAGGGAGGGCCAGCTGAGATGCAGTGAAGGGAGGGCCAGCTGAGATGCAGTGGAGGGAGGGCCTGCTGAGATGCAGTGGAGGGAGGGCCAGCTGAGATGCAGTGAAGGGAGGGCCAGCTGAGATGCAGTGGAGGGAGGGCCTGCTGAGATGCAGTGGAGGGAGGGCCAGCTGAGATGCAGTGAAGGTAGGGCCAGCTGAGAGGCTGTGAGATGGCCTGCTGAGATGCTGTGAAGGAAGGGCCAGCTGAGAGACTGTGAAGGGAGGGCCAGCTGAGATGCAGTGAAGGGAGGGCCAGCTGAGATGCAGTGAAGGGAGGGCCAGCTCAGAGACTGTGAAGGAAGGGCCAGCTGAAAGACTGTGAAGGAAGAGCCAGCTGAGAGGCTGTGAAGGGAGGGCCTGCTGAGATGCTGTGAAGGGAGGGCCAGCTGAGAGAATGTGGTTCACTCTGACTGTGTTCCAAATGGCACTCTATTCCCTATGGGACCTGGCCAAAAGCAATGCACTACATAGGGAATAGGGTGCCATTTGGTACGTCTCCTCTACTATAACAAACAACATGCAGAAGCAGCATAATGAGGTTTTAAGCAACTAGCTGCATTCAGGGTGATTAAACCAACAGCCAATTTACCTTTACAGCATATTGATCCATTTCAACAAGATTCATATGAGATGAAATCCAAGAGTCTGTCAGAAGAAGAGCAACTTGGCTATTGCACCAGAGCCAATGGACTCCTCCCAAATGGCAACCTACTCCCTATATAGTGCACTACTTTAGACCAGAGCCCTATGGAACCCTATTCCCTATATAGTGCACTACTTTAGACCAGAGCCCTATGGAACCCTATTCCCTATATAGTGCACTACTTTAGACCAGAGCCCTATGGAACCCTATTCCCTATATAGTGCACTACTTTGAGTAGATCCCTATTAGACCAGGGCACTGTAAAGGGAATAGAGTGGCATTTATTATGCTTCCAATACTTTAAGTCAAACTAAATCGCATTTTGATCTGTCACATGCTTCGTAAACAAGAGGTGTAGACAAACAGTAGAATGTTAAATTACGGGCCCTTCCCAACAACGCAGAGAGAAGAAAATATATATATATAGAAAAATAATAACACAAGTAATAAATACACAATGAGTCAACAATAACTTGGCTATAAACACGGGGTACCAGTACTGAGTCAATGATAACTTGGCTATAAACACAGGGTACCAGTACAGAGTCAACGATAACTTGGCTATAAACACATGGTACCAGTACTGGGTCATTTTTTTTCCTACTGTGTTATTGACTTGTTTATTGTTTACTCCATGTGTAACTCTGTGTTGTTGTCTGTTCACACTGCTTTGCTTTATCTTGGCCAGGTCGCAGTTGTAAATGAGAACTTGTTCTCAACTAGCCTACCTGGTTAAATAAAGGTGAAATAAAACATTTTAAAAAATGATAACTTGGCTTTAAACACAGGGTACCAGTACTGAGTCAACGATAACTTGGCTATAAACACAGGGTACCAGTATGGAGTCAATGACAACTTGGCTATAAACACAGGGTACCAGTACTGAGTCAATGATAACTTGGCTTTAAACACAGGGTACCAGTACTGAGTCAATGATAACTTGGCTATAAACACAGGGTACCAGTACGGAGTCAATGATAACTTGGCTATAAACACAGGGTACCAGTACGAAGTCAATGATAACTTGGCTATAAACACAGGGTACCACTACTGAGTCAATGATAACTTGGCTTTAAACACAGGGTACCAGTACTGAGTCAACGATAACTTGGCTATAAACACAGGGTACCAGTACTGAGTCAATGATAACTTGGCTATATACACGGGGTACCAGTACTGAGTCAACAATAACTTGGCTTTAAACACAGGGTACCAGTACTGAGTCAATGATAACTTGGCTATAAACACAGGGTACCAGTACTGAGTCAATGATAACTTGGCTTTAAACACAGGGTACCAGTACTGAGTCAATGACAACTTGGCTATACACACAGGGTACCAGTACTGAGTCAATGATAACTTGGCTATATACACGGGGTACCAGTACTGAGTCAATGATAACTTGGCTATATACACGGGGTACCAGTACTGAGTCAACGATAACTTGGCTATAAACACAGGGTACCAGTACTGAGTCAATGATAACTTGGCTATACACACAGGGTACCAGTACTGAGTCAATGACAACTTGGCTATAAACACAGGGTACCAGTACTGAGTCAATGACAACTTGGCTATACACACAGGGTACCAGTACTGAGTCAATGATAACTTAGCTATAAACACAGGGTACCAGTACTGAGTCAATGACAACTTGGCTATACACACAGGGTACCAGTACTGAGTCAATGACAACTTGGCTATACACACAGGGTACCAGTACTGAGTCAATGATAACTTGGCTATACACACAGGGTACCAGTACTGAGTCAATGATAACTTGGCTATACACACAGGGTACCAGTACTGAGTCAATGAGCAGGGGTACAAGGTTATTGTAGTAGACATGTACATATACAGTAGGTAGGAATATAGTAACTAGGCAGCAGGACAGATATTAGACAGTAGCAGCAGCATATGTGATGAGTCAGAAGAGTTACAAAAGGGGGTCAATGCAGATAGTCCGGCTATTTGGTTAACCGTTCAACCAACTATTTAGCAGTCTTATGGCTTATGGCAGTCTTATGGCTTATGGCAGTCTTATGGCTTATGGCAGTCTTATGGCTTATGGCAGTCTTATGGGGGTAGAAGCTTTCCAGGGCCCTTTTGGTTGCCGTGCGGTAGCAGAGACACCAGTCTTTGACGTGGGTGACTGGAGTCTTTGACAATTTTTAGGGCCTTCCTTTGACACCGCCATGTATAGAGTTACTGGATGGCAGGGAGCTCAGCCACAGTACTGGGCCGTACGCCTTACCCTCTGTAGCGCCTTGCGGACGGATGCCAGGCAGTTGCCACACCAAGTGGTGATGCAGCCAGTCAGTCTCCTGAGAGGGAAGAGGCATTGTCATGCCTTCTTGACAACTGTGTTGGTGTGCGTTGACCTTGTTAATCCCTTAGTGAAGTGGACACAGAGGAACTTGAAGCTCTTGACCCATCCCACTCACTGGGCTCTAACCACACACCCACACATACTACACTGACCCTCCAACACACACACACACATACTACACTGACCCTCCAACACACACACACACACACACACACACACACACACACACACACACACACACACACACACACACACACACACACACACACACACACACACACACACACACACACACACACACACACACACACACACACACACACACACACACACACACACACACACCACAAACACACACACACACACACACAATCCTTTCCGTCACCCTCTTCACACACGCTGCTGCTAATCTCTGTTTATTATCACTTTACCTCTGGCTACATGTACATATTACCTCCTCTATCCCGTACTCATTGACCCCTCTTTATTGTTGTTGTTATTTTAATTGTGTTACTATATTTTTCTTTAGTTTATTTAGCAAATTTTTCTTACTTTTATTAAACTCTCCATTGTTGGTTAAGGGCTTATGAGTAAGCATTTCACGGTAAGGTTTACACCTGTTCTATTCAGCGCATGTGGCAATTCAATCCAATACAACTTGATTTGATGCAGTAAACCACTAGGAGAGACTTTCATGCATGTCATTGATTTTAGCTCTACGTGTACATTTGCCGTTACATTTCTTTGTGGCACTTGACCATATGACTGGGCAGTAGTTCAGGTGCAACAAAACTTGGGCCTGTAAGACTTGTTTTGTTGATAGCTACTACCATTGAATAAATATGTTTTGATGATGACAGTCCAGGGTTACACCAAGCAGTTTCATCTCCTCAACTTGATCAATTTCCATATTATTTAGGTTGAAAATGTCAGTGAAGAGACTTGCCAGCTGGTCAGAATATGCTCTGAGTATGCATCCTGGTAATCCATTGTGAAATTTAACTTGTTTAAATGTCTTACCCGCATCGGCTACATAGAGTGAGATCACACAGTTGTCCTGAACAGCTGGTGCTCTCATGCATAGTTCAGTTTGGCTTGCCTCGAAGCGAGTATAGATGGCATTTAGCTCACCTCACTGGGCAGCTCGCAGCTGGGTTTCCCTTTGTAATATGTAATTGTTTGTAGGCCCTGCCACATCCGACAAGCGTCAGAGCCTACATAATAGGATTTGATCTTATACTTGTATTGACGTTTTGCCTGTTTGATGGCTTTTTGGAGGTCGTAGCTGGATTATTTGTTATATGTACGTTCTGTTTATGTATGTACCGTCACTGTGGCCACGATGTCGTCGATGCACTTGAACTTCTTAGGGCTGCAATCCCGTTAACGGGATCGATATGACAATAGCCAGTGAAAGTGCAGGGTGCCAAATTCAAACAACAGAAATCTCATAATTAAAATTCCTCAAGCATACAAGTATTTCACACCATTTTAAAGATACACTTCTTGTTAATCCCACCACAGTGTCCGATTTCAAAAAGGCTTTACAGCGAAAGCACCACAGACAATTATGTTAGGTCAGCGACGATCCCCAGTCCGGAGCCTCCAGCGACGGTCCCCAGTCCGGGGTCTCCAGCGACGATCCCCATTCCGGAGTCTCCAGCGACGATCCCCATTCCGGAGCCTCCAGCGACGGTCCCCAGTCCGGGGCCTCCAGCGAAGATCCCCAGTCCGGGGCCTCCAGCGACGGTCCCCAGTCCGGGGTCTCCAGCGACGATCCCCAGTCCGGGGTCTCCAGCGACGTTCCCCAGTCCGGGGTCTCCAGCGACGATCCCCAGTCCGGGGCCTCCAGCGACGTTCCCCAGTCCGGGGTCTCCAGCGACGATCCCCAGTCCGGGGTCTCCAGCGACGTTCCCCAGTCCGGGGTCTCCAGCGACGATCCCCAGTCCGGGGCCTCCAGCGACGGTCCCCAGTCCGGAGCCTCCAGCGACGGTCCCCAGTCCGGAGCCTCCAGCGACGTTCACCATTCCGGAGCCTCCAGCGACGATCCCAGTCCGAGGCCTCCAGCGAAGATCCCTAGTCCGGGGTCTCCAGCGACGGTGCCCAGTCCGGGGTCTCCAGCAACGGTCCCCAGTCCGGAGCCTCCAGCGACGATCCCAGTCCGAGGCCTCCAGCGAAGATCCCCAGTCCGGGGCCTCCAGCGACGTTCCCCAGTCCGGGACCTCCAGCGACGTTCCCCAGTCCGGGGTCTCCAGCGAAGATCCCCAGTCCGGGGCCTCCAGCGACGATCCCCAGTCCGGGGCCTCCAGCGACGGTCCCCAGTCCGGGGTCTCACACCCATAACATGATGCAGTCACCACTATGCTTGAAAATATGATGAGTAGTTCTCAGTAATGTGTTGTATTGGATTTGCCACAAACATAACACTTTGTATTCAGGATAAAAAGTGAATTCCTTTGCCATATTCTTTGCAGTAATACTTCAGTGACTTGTTGCAAACAGGATGCATGTTATGGAATATGTTTTATTCTGTACAGACTTCTATTTCACTCTGTCAGTTAGGTTAGTGTTGTGGAGTAACTACAATGTTGTTGATCAATCCTCAACATTGAGGCGCGGGAGCCCGACAAACCGGATGAGGCTAGTCCCCAACAAACCAAAAAAATCCCTGATGCTTCCAATTGTGTTGTCTGCATTCTGTAACGGTTCTGTGACTACAGACGCTGGGAGACAGGAAGCAAGTACAGGATGAGGATTTAATAATAAATAGACATGAAACAAAAAAATAACAGCATCTGGACAAGAGAAACAAAACAGCATCAATGCAGACATGGAAATGAAAGTGAGGAAGTGACAGATATAGGGGAGGTAATCAATGACGTGATAGAGTCCAGGTGAGTCCGATGAAGCGCATAACAATGGTGACAGGTGTGCGTAATGATGAGCAGCCTGGCGACCTCAAGCACCAGAGAGGGGGAGCAGGCGTGACAGAGTGGGTGAATTGATTTCTTCATTTAACTGTCATCTTTATTTAAACTAGGCAAGTCAGTTAAGAACAAATTCTTATTTACAATGACGGCCTAGGAACAGTGGGTTTAACTAGCGGATTAATTGCCTTGTTCTGCCAGATTTTTGCCTTGTCAGCTCGATCCAGCAACCTTTGTTACTGGCCCAACGCTTTAACCGCTACCTGCCACCCCTTGATACACCATCCAAAGTGTAATTAATATCTTCAGCATGCTCAAAGGGATATTCAACGTCTGCTTTTTTAAAAATTGGTTTTGTACTTTAACCCCCTTTTCTCCACAATTCATGATATCCAATTGGTAGTCACCGTCGTGTCCCATTGCTGCAATTCCCATACGGACTCGGGAGAGGTGAACGTCGAGAGCCATGCGTCCTCTAAAATACGACCCTGCCAAGCCACACTGCTTCCTGACACACTGCTCACTTAACCCGGAAGCCAGCCGCACCAATGTTTCGGAGGAAACACTGTCCAGCTGGCTACCGAAGGTCAGCGTGCAGGAGCCCGGCCCGCAACAAGGAGTTGTTTTGGAGGAAACACTGTCCAGCTGGCTACCGAAGGTCAGCGTGCAGGAGCCCGGCCCGCCACAAGGAGTTGTTTCGGAGGAAACACTGTCCAGCTGGCTACCGAAGGTCAGCGTGCAGGAGCCCGGCCCACCACAAGGAGTTGCTAATAAGAGATGGGACCAGGAAATCCCTGCCGGCCAAACCCTCCCCTTATCAGGACGATGCTGGGTCAAACGTGCACTGTCTCATTGGTCTCCCTGTCACGGCCGGCTGTGACAGGGAGACCTATGAGGCTGTGCACATTTGAATCCAGAAGTGTCTTTTAGAGATACAGTATCAGGGGGGAAAAGTACTAATAATATGCTAATTACCAGAAATGTATCTAAAATAACAAATACAATCATACAAAATTGATATTTACATTTTTATTTATAAGATTTAAGTTGATATTTTGCTATGCCAGTTCTTTTATAATAGTTTGTTGTTGGGGTCCAAATGACCCCAGTGTGTAGTTCATGAATGTAAAATATGTTGGCAGTACAAGGGTTCGTACATTTCTGTAACCCTTTCTAACCCGTTGTCATGTAACATCTACCCACATATATGTGTTAATACTGCATCAAGAGGGAAACTATATGGTACAAAACAGGCACACAAAAATACAAACTATAGAAATATTATTATTTTGTCCATGGAGACATGTGTCCTTTCATCCATACAGCTACTTTTCCACTGTCCATCCATTTATCCACACAGCTACTTTTCCACTGTCCATCCATTTATCCATACAGCCACAGTTCAACTGTCCATCCATTTATCCACAGAGCCACAGTTCAACTGTCCATCCCATTTATCCACAGAGCCACAGTTCAACTGTCCATCCCATTTATCCACAGAGCCACAGTTCAACTGTCCATCCCATTTATCCACACAGCCACAGTTCAACTGAAATGAAACCATAAAAGTGTTTTCAAATCGACTCTCTGAAGTCCTGGTTAAACCGTTTTTTTGGATCTATACTCTGAGCCTGTTGCCGTGGAAACAAATGGTGTCTCTTATCTGGCCTCTGTGACCGTATTGGTCCCTCCCTGTATGCAAATTAATCCAACCTCCCTTATGACAGAAGCTGTATAAATGGACAGAAAACATCACACCTTCGTAGTCAGTATTTTACTCTCATCATTACAGCCTATATTTGTTATTGAGCGGTTTAAGACTGGACTTAATAGCCTACTGTCCCTATATCCTCGACATGTATTCAGAAATATTATTTAATATATCCTCCTGTTTTTAAAAGAGTCAAACGGCTTTGTAGTCCTAGGTGCATTGGTTGTGTCTTAAGAATAATTAGCATGCCAAACGTTTGTATTGCGAATAAACTCTAATATGTGAACCTATAGCAAGACGCATGGTTAAATTATGAAAATGTATAAAAAAAAATGAAATGGGGCATGTAATGCAAATACTATGGCTTTAAAAATGAGTGAAGTGTAAATCTGATATTTGCCTAAAGAGGCCTTTGTATTTGTACGTAGTACTGGACTCATGCTCACAGATAGCTGTGTACCTTGACGCATCAGTTTGGACATATTCTGCACTTTATTGTTGGCGATTTGTCTTGGAAAATGCTCAAAGATTCACAGAATGTAGTATAATATAATAAAATAGAAAGGGATTGCATTATAACGCAGGAGTCCAATTCTTATTTAGTACATGCCTAAACAATACCAAGTACTGGAAGAACAACCATGGTTTTGGTTTCCTTCAAATCATTGATTAGTGATAATTCAGAAATAACAGAGTCTCATCGAGGGTTGATAGACTGATACTCTAGAGTTACTGAATTTAAACTGAACTACAAATGTATTGGGGATGCATGGGAATGACTATGATGGAGTCACAGCAGAAGAGAGCAGTGTAAATGTATTGGGGATGAATGGGATGGACTATGATGGAGTCACAGCAGAAGAGAGCAGTGCAAATGTATGCCACCTATACCTTTAAATATAGCCTTTTACAACTTTTCCAAAGGCACTGTTATATTGTATTATACTGTATTATAAACTGGGTGGTTTGAGCCGTGACTGCTGATTGGCTGACAGCCGTGGTATATCAGACCGTATACCACGGGTACAACAAAACATTTATTATTTATTTTCTAATTACGTTGGAGTTTATCACAGCAATAAGATACTTCGGGGGTTTGTGGTATTTTTGGTTTGTGTCCCGTCGTAGATAAGAACAGCCCTTAGCTGTGGTAATTTGGCCATATACCACATCTCCTCGGGACGTATTGCTTAAAAAAAAAAACACTGCATTATACCACTGTATTATACTGTATTATACCACTGTATTATACTGTATTATACTATATTATACCACTGTATTATACTATATTATATCACTGTATTATGCTGTATTATATCACTGTATTATGCTGTATTATACCACTGTATTATACTGTATTATACCACTGTATTATACTATATTATATCACTGTATTATACTATATTATACCACTGTATTATACTGTATTATACCACTGTATTATACTATATTATATCACTGTATTATGCTGTATTATATCACTGTATTATGCTGTATTATACCACTGTATTATACTGTATTATACCACTGTATTATACTATATTATATCACTGTATTATACTATATTATACCACTGTATTATACTGTATTATACTATATTATACCACTGTATTATACTATATTATACCACTGTATTATACTATATTATATCACTGTATTATGCTGTATTATATCACTGTATTATGCTGTATTATACCACTGTATTATACTGTATTATACCACTGTATTATACTGTATTATACCACTGTATTATACTATATTATATCACTGTATTATACTATATTATACCACTGTATTATACTGTATTATACTATATTATACCACTGTATTATACTATATTATACCACTGTATTATACTATATTATATCACTGTATTATGCTGTATTATATCACTGTATTATGCTGTATTATACCACTGTATTATACTGTATTATACCACTGTATTATACTATATTATATCACTGTATTATACTATATTATACCACTGTATTATACTGTATTATACTATATTATACCACTCTATTATACTGTATTATACCACTGTATTATACTGTATTATACCACTGTATTATACTGTATTATACCACTGTATTATACTATATTATACTGTATTATACAACTGTATTATGCTATATTATACCACTGTATTATACTGTCTTATACTGTATTATACAACTGTATTATGCTATATTATACCACTATATTATACTGTCTTATACTGTATTATACCACTGTATTATGCTATATTATACCACTGTATTATACTGTATTATACTGTATTATACCACTGTATTATACTGTATTATACTATATTATACCACTGTATTACACTGTATTATACTATATTATACCACTGTATTATACTATATTATACCACTGTATTATACTGTATTATACTATATTATACCACTGTATTATACTATATTATATCACTGTATTATACTGTATTATACTATATTATACCACTGTATTATACTGTATTATACTATATTATACCACTGTATTATACTGTATTATACTATATTATACCACTGTATTACACTGTATTATACTATATTATACCACTGTATTATGCTGTATTATACTATATTATACCACTGTATTATACTGTATTATACTGTATTATACCACTGTATTATGCTGTATTATACTATATTATACCACTGTATTATACTATATTATACTATATTATACCACTGTATTATACTATATTATATCACTGTATTGTACTGTATTATACTATATTATACCACTGTATTACACTGTATTATACTATATTATACCACTGTATTATACTATATTATATCACTGTATTATACTATATTATACCACTGTATTATGCTGTATTATACCACTGTATTATACTGTATTATACTATATTATACCACTGTATTATACTATATTATACCACTGTATTATACTGTATTATACTATATTATACCACTGTATTATACTATATTATACCACTGTATTATACTGTATTATACTATATTATACCACTGTATTATACTATATTATATCACTGTATTATACTATATTATACCACTGTATTATACTATATTATACCACTGTATTATACTGTATTATACTATATTATACCACTGTATTATACTGTATTATACTATATTATACCACTGTATTATACTATATTATATCACTGTATTATACTGTATTATACTATATTATACCACTGTATTACACCGTATTATACTATATTATACCACTGTATTATACTATATTATATCACTGTATTATACTGTATTATAAACTGTGTGGTTCGAGCCCTGAATGCTGATTGGCTGACATGCGTGGTATATCAGACCGCATACCACGGGTATGGCAAAACATGTAGTGTTACTGCTCTAATTAAGTTATACTGTATTCTACTGTGTTATAATGTGTTGTACTTTATTATACTGTATTAATTGTATTATACTGTATTAACCGTATCATACTGTATTAACTGTGTAATACTGTGTTATACTGTATTATACCACTGTATTATACTATATTAAACTGTATTATACCACTGTTCTATAAAATGAGTGAAGTGTAAATCTGATATTTGCCTAAAGAGGCCTTTGTATTTGTACGTAGTACTGGACTCATGCTCACTCATGCTCACACACCTACATCCCTAGTCACACCTCCATCCCTAGTACCTGGTCACACCTCCATCCCTAGTCACACCTCCATCCCTAGTACCTGGTCACACCTCCATCCCTAGTACCTGGTCACACCTCCATCCCTAGTACCTGATCACACCTCCATCTCTAGTACCTGGTCACACCTCCATCTCTAGTACCTGGTCACACCTCCATCCCTAGTACCTGGTCACACCTCCATCCCTAGTCACACCTCCATCCCTAATACCTGGTCACAACTCCATCCCTAGTACCTGGTCACACCTCCATCCCTAGTACCTGATCACACCTCCATCTCTAGTACCTGGTCACACCTCCATCCCTAGTACCTGGTCACACCTCCATCCCTAGTACCTAGTCACACCTCCATCCCTAGTACCTGGTCACACCTCCATCCCTAGTACCTGGTCACACCTCCATCCCTAGTACCTTCTCACACCTCCATCCCTAGTACCTGGTCACACCTCCATCCCTAGTACCTGGTCACACCTCCATCCCTAGTACCTGGTCACACCTCCATCCCTAGTACCTGGTAACACCTCCATCTCTAGTACCTGGTCACACCTCCATCCCTAGTACCTGGTCACACCTCCATCCCTAGTACCTGGTCACACCTCCATCCCTAGTACCTGGTCACACCTCCATCCCTAGTACCTGGTAACACCTCCATCTCTAGTACCTGGTCACACCTCCATCTCTAGTGCCTAGTCACACCTCCATCCCTAGTCACACCTCCATCCCTAGTGCCTAGTCACACCTCCATCCCTAGTACCTGGTCACACCTCCATCCCTAGTCACACCTCCATCTCTAGTACCTGGTCACACCTCCATCCCTAGTGCCTAGTCACACCTCCATCCCTATTACCTTCATTATTGTTTGCCACATGGTCTTAAATTGTGCCAATTTGTTATTCTCAGTCGCCCATGCTATTTTAATGTTTAAATAATAAATAATTAGATTTTTCCATTGTGTTAATGATGGAGGATTGATTTATTTCTACATTTTGAGTATACAAGATGAGTGACGAGAGGAGAATCGTCCAGCTCTTTGGGTATTGCACTACAACCCCATATGCCGTGTCTTGAAATATGAAGACAGAATGGATTAAAAGTACATTTACATTGTAATACTTCAGACAGCCAACTTTCTAGCTCCCACCTACAACTAAGATCTAATCCCAATGAGATGTCTGTGCGTTTTGTGATTGTCTACACCATCTCTGTACGATGCAGCTCAAACTATTTACATATTTCCACAAGGCAAAAAAGTTTAATTACAAAAAGATTTCTGCACATTTTCCCAAGGTGACGATTTTCCTTTTAGTGTGATATCTGTCGACAAACGTGAGCACAATCAGAATGTGGACAAGATTAGGAACCAGGTAAAAAAGGGTCTGGAGTCTGTGTGCATCTTGTTACACATTCAGACAGACAGACTTGCAGCCAATGACTCAGAGGAATTGAAATACCCTGCTCAGCAATTCTGTTCCACTATGTTATCAGAGAGTGTTCATTCTACTGCCTGGCATGTTGTTTTCTCCACAGACCCAGGCTAGTTAGTATGTTATCAGCTGTTCACAGCATTTAGATGCCGATCTGTTGGTCAGACAGCAAAAAATGCAATAGAATATAATCTATACATTTTTCCATCTGCATCAATTCTACCATTAACAGTCAACTGCAAACCTTTACAATACCGTATCAAAAATGAATAAAAGTTAGGGAATTGTAAGACAAACTGTTTGTAACTAGCATTTCGCTACACCCGCAATAACAGCAGTCCCCAACTCCATCTCAGAGGTTCCAATCCCCACCTCCGTCTCAGAAAAGTTCCAGTCCCCACCTCCATCTCAGAGAGGTCCCAGTGCCCCCTCCATCTCAGAGAGGTCCCAGTGCCCTCCTCCATCTCAGAGAGGTCCCAGTGCCCTCCTCCATCTCAGAGAGGTCCCAGTGCCCTCCTCCATCTCAGAGAGGTCCCAGTGCCCTCCTCCATCTCAGAGAGGTTCTAGTCCCCACCTCCATCTCAGAGAGGTAATAGTCCCGACCTCCATCTCAGAGGTTCCAATCCCCATCTCCGTGTCAGAAAGGTTAGAGTCCCTACCTCCATCATCAGAGAGGTCACAGTCCCCACGTCTATCTCAGAGAGGTCCCAGTGCCCATCTCCATCTCAGAGAGGTCCCAGTGCCCAACTCCATCTCAGAGAGGTCCCAGTGCCCACCTCTATCTCAGAGAGGTCCCAGTGCCCATCTCCATCTCAGAGAGGTTCCAGTCCCCATCTCCATCTCAGAGAGGTTCCAGTCCACACCTCCATCTCAGATGGGTAATAGTCCCCACCTCCGTCTCAGAAAGGTTCCAGTCCCCAACTCCATCTCAGAGAGGTTCCAGTCCCCACTTCCATCTCAGAGAGGTTCCAGTCCACACCTCCATCTCAGAGAGCTTCCAGTCCCCACCTCCATCTCAGAGAGCTTCCAGTCCCCACCTCCATCTCAGAGAGCTTCCAGTCCCCACCTCCATCTCAGAGAGGTCCCCGTCCACACCTCCATCTCAGAGAGGTAATAGTCCCCACCTCCATCTCAGAGAGGTCCCTACCCCAATCTCAGTGTATTTCTACATCATCTGGCAGCTTCTTGGTTCCTGGGATATAGGTGTTCTAGGTGTTCTAGAAAACTGGGTTCTAATTGTTCTAAGTATTCTATGTGTTCTAGGTATTCTAGGTGTTCTAGGTACTCTAGGTGTTCTAGGTGTTTAAGGTGTTCTAGGTGTTCTAGAAAACTGGGCTCTAATTGTTCTAGGTATTCTAGGTGTTCTAGGTATTCTATGTGTTCTAGGTGTTCTAGGTGTTCTAGGTGTTCTAGAATACTTGGTTCTAGGTGTTTTTAGGTGTTCTAGGTGTTCTAGGTATGCTAGGTTTTCTAGGTGTTCTAGGTATTCTAGAATACTGTGTTCTAAGTGTTTTAGGTGTTTAAGGTGTTCTAGGTGTTCTAGGTGTTCTAGAATACTGGGATCTAAGTGTTTTAGGTGTTTTAGGTGTATTCGGTGTTCTAGATGTTCTATGTGTTCTAGGGTAATGTGTTCTAGGTGTTTTAGAATACTGGTTTCTAGATATTATAGGGTCATGTGTTCTATGTGTTGATATTAGATAACACCCTGCAGCATTACCAGGCCTGATGCTTTATAAACAGTCAGACATTATCCTTGTCATTCCTGTGACATAACAAAACAAACCTCAGACCCTCCCTCTCTCTGTGTAAGGGAGGAGACAGAACACACCTGTGGTTTATATTCAGTCCTCCAGGCATTTCAGACCCGCTGCAGACCCCACACAGAGTTCACCAGCCGTGGACGTGATGCTGCAGCCCTGTACACACAGATGCAGGTGTAATCTAATTTCAATCAAACTTCATTATACTACCTTAAAGCATGTGGTATCATGAAGAGGACTGATAATAAATGAGGGCATAGCTTTATTAAGAGCTGCAGGGTCTCAGTCATGATGATGAGGGTGTATCTTTAAGAGCTGCAGGGTCTCAGTCATGATGATGAGGGTGTATCTTTAAGAGCTGCAGGGTCTCAGTCATGATGATGAGGGTGTATCTTTAAGAGCTGCAGGGTCTCAGTCATGATGATGAGGGTGTATCTTTAAATAAAACGTCTTAAGGCTAGGGGGCACTATTTTCACGTCCGGATGAAAAGTGTGCCCAAAGTAAACTGCCTGCTACTCAGGCCCAGAAGCTAGGATATGCATGTAATATGTAGATTTGTATAGAAAACACTCTAACGTTTCTAAAAGTGTTAAAATTATGTCTGTGAGTATAACAGAACTTATTTGGCAGGCGAATCCCTGAGGTCAAACCGTCCAGGATTTTTTAAATTTTTGAGGTCACTCTCTTTTCAATGGGTTTCAATGGAAATCTAGAATTCTAAGGCAGTTGCTTGCAGTTCCTATTGCTTCCACTAGATGTCAACAGTCTTTATAAATTGGTTGATGTTTTTCCTTTGAGACATGAAGAAGTAGCCCTGTTCAGAACTAGGGTCGAGTGAAGTGTACTGTTGTGGTTGGAGCGCGTGACCTGAAAGCTCGCTCCACTTTGTTTTCCTCCGGTATGGAACACAGTTTATTCCGTCTTAAATTTTATCGATTATTTAAAAATACCTAAAGTTGGATTAGGAAAGTTGTTTGAAATGTTTGGTTCAAGTTTACAGGTAACTAATTAGATAATGTGTAGTCATGTTGGGCGAGTTGGAACCGGTGTATTTTCTGAATCATACCCGCCAAATAAATGGTCATTTTGGATATATAACGACAGAATTTATCGAACAAAAGGACCATTTGTGATGTTTAATGGACATATTGGAGTGCCAATAGGAGAAGCTCGTCAAAGGTAAGGCATGAATTATATCGTTATTTCTGACTTTGTATCGCGCCTGGCGGGTTGAATTATGATTGTCATGTGTTTGTTTGCTGGGGCGCTGTCCTCAGATAATAGCATGGTTTGCTTTCGCCGTAAAGACTTTTTGAAATCGGACACTGTGGCTGGATTAACAAGAAGTTAATCTTTAAACCCATGTATAACACGTGTATGATTTATTCATTATTATTATGAGTATTTCTGTTTTTGAATTTGGCGCGCTGCTATTTCACTGGGTGTTGTCAAATCAATCCCGTTAACGGGATTGGCGTGCGAAGGGATCACTAAGTTAAGAGCTGCAGGGTCTCAATCACGATGATGAGTGCATAGCTTTAACCTCTCTGGGATAGCGGGACGCTTGCGTCCCACCTGGCCAATAGCCATTGAAAATGTAGAGCGCCAGATACAAAAAAATTATATAAAATCAAACTTTCATTAAATCACAGATATAAGATACCAAATTAAAGCTACACTCGTTGTGAATCCAGCCAACATGTCAGATTTCAAAAAGGCTTTTCGGCGAAAGCATAAGATGTGATTATCTCAATAGCCATTGAAAATGTAGAGCGCCAGATACAAAAAAATTATATAAAATCAAACTTTCATTAAATCACAGATATAAGATACCAAATTAAAGCTACACTCGTTGTGAATCCAGCCAACATGTCAGATTTCAAAAAGGCTTTTCGGCGAAAGCATAAGATGCTATTATCTGATGATAGCAAAATGTCAACAAGAGAATGTAGCATATTTCAACCATGCCGGCGCTACTCAAAACGCAGATATAAAATATAAAACATGCATTACCTTTGACGAGATTCTTTTGTTGGCACTCCAATATGTCCCATAAACATCACAAATGGTCCTTTTGTTCGATTAATTCCGTCCATATATGTCCACATTGTCCATTTATCTGTCCCGTTTGATCCAGAAAAAACAGCTTCCCCTTTGAAGAATGTCACTACAAAATATCTAAAAACTTACCTCTAAACTTTGCCAAAACATTTCAAAGTACTTTTGTAATACAACTTAAGGTATTTGTAAACGTTAATAATCGATCAAATTGAAGACGGGTCAATCTGTTTTCAATACAGGACATCAACAACCTCACGCTACTTTTCAAGTCTTGCGCAACAATCAAACGAAACACAAGACGTCACTTTACTTCCTGGTGTATTTCTTCCTCATTGTTCAAAAGAATAACTTCAACCTATTTCCATCAACAACCTCACGCTACTTTTCAAGTCTTGCGCAACAATCAAACGAAACACAAGACGTCACTTTACTTCCTGGTGTATTTCCTCCTCATTGTTCAAAAGAATAACTTCAACCTATTTCCATAGCAGTAGAAAGCAGTAGAAACTGCGAGGGTAGTGATTAGAATTCTGGCCTGCCCATAATAACCCTTTGAACAGACAGTGACTTAAAAAAAAAAAAGGTTAGTCCTCAGGGTTTTGACTGCTATATACGTTCTGTTATACTTACAGATATGATTCAAACAGTTTTAGAAACGTCAGAGTGTTTTCTATCCAAATCTACTAATAATATGCATATCTTATATTCTGGGGATGAGTAGAACGAAGTTGAAATTGGGCACGCTATTTTTCCCTAAGTGAAAAATCTGCACCCTATCCTCAAGAAGTTTTAAGAGCTGCAGGGTCTCAATCACGATGATGAGGGCAGCAGGTTAAATAATATCATAAACCAAGTGTGGCACATAGAGACATTTATTCGTGGAGAAACATGTGGAGAAATGTTCTACTGGAGAAACACATGGTGTCATGCCCTGATCTGTTTCACCTGTCCTTGTTTCTTGTCTTCACCCCCTTTACAGGTGTTGCCCATCTTCCCCACTTATCCTCTGGGTATTTATACCTGTGTTTTCTGTCAGTCTGTGCCAGTTCATCTTGTTTGTTCAAGTCAACCAACGTTTTGTCTCTGCTACTGTTTTTCTCCTGTCTCGCTTTCTCTAGTCCTCCTGGTTTTTAACCCGTGCCTGTCCTGATCCTGTACCCACCCGCCTGACCATTTTTCCTGTCCCTGTCCCTGAGCCTGCCTGCCGTCCTGTACCTTTGCTCCTACTCTGGATTATCGACCTCTTCCTGCCTTGACCTGTCGTTTGCCTGCCTTGACCTGTCGTTTGCCTGCCTTGACCTGTCGTTTGCCTGCCTTGACCTGTCGTTTGCCTGCCTTGACCTGTCGTTTGCCTGCCTTGACCTGTCGTTTGCCTGCCTTGACCTGTCGTTTGCCTGCCTTGACCTGTCGTTTGCCTGCCCCTTTTGTTACAATAAACATTGTTACTTCACACAGTCTGCACTTGGGTCTTACCTGGATTCCTGATAAATGAAATGTCCTCCTGGAGAAACACATGGAGAATTTTCTTCATGGAGAAACACATGGAGAACTTTTCTCCTCAGCCTTAAGTGTCCACGTTTGCACCGCTCAAGAGCTTTTAAGTGGGGCAACCAATAGAGATGCTTGAAAGAGGACGGTCACTTTGGTTTGTGAAGCGGAGATCCCGGGATGGAGCCAGGTATGTGACAAATCGAAAGGAAGTGGTACTCACTAAGCAAGCAGTGTGACATCCTTTACATAAGCACATCTAGTTTCCCAACAGCAGACAGACGGGAAGGAAATAGGCTATGATTTAAAAAAGTTTGCGAGCTCTGAATAAACTGTGATTCTTTTTAAAACTTTGTTTTCACAAAATGTATCCGCTATTATTTCTTATAACCGACAATACCTTTTGAATGTCAGATAAGCAGTTTATACCCTCAATTCAACTTCGACCCATCTGCCCTGGTCTCTTTCTGCAATTTTGACCCATCTTTATATTGGTCATTTTTAATCCCAGTCTGTAATCCCCACATGTTTCAAAATGACCACCATCATTCCTGTTCTCAAGAACTCTAAGTATTCATGCCACAATGACCACCGCCCTGTAGCACTCACATCTGTAATCATGAAGTGCTTATTAAAGAGGCTGGTTATGGAACACATCAACTCCATCATGCCAGACACTCTAGACCCAGTCCGATTTGCATACCACCCCAACAGATTCATAAACGACGCAATCTCAATTGCACTCCACACTGCCTTAACCCACCTAGATAAGAGAGATACCTACGTGAGAATACTGTTCACTGACTACAGCTCAGTGTTCAACGTCATTGTCCCCTCCAAGCTTGTCCGCATCAATGGGACTGCAGTGGAGAGGGTCTGGAGCTTCAAAGTTCCTCGGGGTCCAAATCCCAAAGGACCTAAAAAGGTCCATACACATGCGCACAGCTGTGAAGAAGGCCTGACAGCACCTTTTCCCCTTCAGGAGGTTGAAAACGTTTGGCATAGGCCCTCTATATCAGGTGGTTGTATTTTGCGGGCCTACGTACCACACTGCCTGATATATATATATTCTGGAGGTCAGACAGCTCTGCCCCATTGATGTACTGGGCTGTCCACACCACCTTCTGTAGCGCCATGCAATGGAGCGAGGTGCTACTGCCGTACCAGGTGATGCAGCCAGTCAAGATGCTCTCAATGGTAGAACTTTTTGAGGATATGAGGGCCTACGACAAACTTTCTTCAACCTTCTGAGGGGGAAGAGGCGTCTGTCGAGCCTTCTTCACGACTATGCGAGTGTGTTAGGACTATTTTAATGATTCTACTCTCCCCTCATCTCCTCTCTCCTCACCTCCCCAGTCCTCTCTCATTTCCTCTCCCCTCCTCACTTCTCCCCCCATCTCTCTCTCTCTCTCTCTCTCTCTCTCACTCTCTCTGCTTGGATATTGGACAGAGGAGATTGGATAGGCTTTGCTTCATATCTTTTATGCATGCTCAGATTCTTAAACACACCACATAAAATGACTTGACACATAATCAAACAGTCTTGCTGTGGATCCCTGATGAGTTAGATCAGCGTGCAGCATCAGCAGAACGGGAACAAAGACAGGATTCCTTTACAGGAATGGAGGTGTGTTGTTTTGCCTAAAGGACACTCCAAGTGTATGTCGAATTGAATTGAATTAAATTGAATTGGGTAAAAAAACTAACATTCATCAAGCAAGATGCATTGGAGCCCAGAGGATACCACTTCAAAGCATTCATTCAAATACTTGTTTACAAGTGTTCCTCGCTGGTAAAACAACTAACACACTGAATGAAAGAAAACATGGGCCTTCTACAGGGGGGAGAGGTGCTCCATGGAACAGTTTTATCATTTCTTCAGAATCTTCGACTGCAGGTCTCTAAGACGTAAAAGGTTTAACGACTGTTCAGGCTGAGGGAAAATCCATGGTGAGAGAAGTCTCCATCCAACAACAGCAATCACTCAAAAAATAATGCATAAATAAAATCACGGGTGGTATTAACCATGTGCTAAATTATCTCTAATTAATCTTTTCCTCTTCAGTTTAATTTAATCCAGAGGAGCGGTTAATGGGATCACACTTAAAGGATTCATTATAGATCACACCTGGTGTTTGCCTCTGATAAAGCGTTCGCCTTATAGACATCATATACTTTGACTGAAGTTACCATTATTGTGTTTCTGTGTTGCAATTTGAGGGTTGGGTTTCTTTTAGTTTCAAGCCTACACAACATATAATATTTATCTTGCTCTCTTATCTGTCAACATGGTCTCATTAGACTACCAGTATGTAAAAATGCTGACATAGGCCTACAGGAATTTATATATTTATTTTCATTTTTTTTTAACCTTTATTTAGTCAGGGGAGTCTCATTTAGAACAAAGTATATATTTTTAAAGGAGCCCTGCATGACAAGATCAAGCAAATCCAGAGTAAAAGTTAGAGACTAAAATGTAAATCCTCCCTGACAAATAAAAACTACTGGAAAGCCCTTCAACGGTTGGTTTCTCTAGCTGTCCTGGTTGAGCTGTTTGTCAATAACCCTCCCGCTGACTCATTGACTGACAGAGCTGCTGTAATAAAATGAGAAGAGAGAGAAACAGGTTAGCGTTGTGACATCATGTTGTGTGGCTCTATCAGACTATCAATAATCTATCAGAGCCCCACAAGATGGTGATAATGAATCAGATTAGCCATCTCAACCCCCCCACTCACTCTGCTGCAGTCAGGCTCTAAAGCCCTGTACACACTCATGTTTTGCAACATTTACATTTTACATTTTAGTCTAGTGGTGACAGGGGTATATAGTACTGCTAGAGGCAGGGTTACTGGTGGTAGCTAGTCTAGTGGTGACAGGGGTATATAGTACTGCTAGAGGCAGGGTTATTGGTGGTAGCTAGTCTAGAGGTGACAGGGGTATATAGTACTGCTAGAGGCAGGGTTATTGGTGGTAGCTAGTCTAGTGGTGACAGGGGTATATAGTACTGCTAGAGGCAGGGTTATTGGTGGTAGCTAGTCTAGTGGTGACAGGGGTATATAGTACTGCTAGAAGCAGGGTTATTGGTGGTAGCTAGTCTAGTGGTGACAGGGGTATATAGTACTGCTAGAGGCAGGGTTATTGGTGGTAGCTAGTCTAGAGGTGACAGGGGTATATAGTACTGCTAGAGGCAGGGTTACTGGTGGTAGCTAGTCTAGTGGTGACAGGGGTATATAGTACTGCTAGAGGCAGGGTTATTGGTGGTAGCTAGTCTAGTGGTGACAGGGGTATATAGTACTGCTAGAGGCAGGGTTATTGGTGGTAGCTAGTCTAGAGGTGACAGGGGTATATAGTACTGCTAGAGGCAGGGTTATTGGTGGTAGCTAGTCTAGAGGTGACAGGGGTATATAGTACTGCTAGAGGCAGGGTTATTGGTGGTAGCTAGTCTAGAGGTGACAGGGGTATATAGTACTGCTAGAGGCAGGGTTACTGGTGGTAGCTAGTCTAGTGGTGACAGGGGTATATAGTACTGCTAGAGGCAGGGTTATTGGTGGTAGCTAGTCTAGAGGTGACAGGGGTATATAGTACTGCTAGAGGCAGGGTTATTGGTGGTAGCTAGTCTAGTGGTGACAGGGGTATATAGTACTGCTAGAGGCAGGGTTACTGGTGGTAGCTAGTCTAGAGGTGACAGGGGTATATAGTACTGCTAGAGGCAGGGTTATTGGTGGTAGCTAGTCTAGTGGTGACAGGGGTATATAGTACTGCTAGAGGCAGTAAGAGGTACAGTGTTTGTTGAGAGTTTACTTGAGGTAATGGTGCTACAGCAGTTCTGTTGGCAGTACGGTGTTGATTGGTAACAGCAGGGGACGTTGTAAGTATGCCACATAGACATGTCCTCCTTCCACCAGCATCTTTTCAGCAGATTCTTATTCTGCCAGCGTAAGATAGGTTATGTAAGAGGTTATGCTTACTCCAGTATTCCCTCCCTCTCTCCTCTCCCATCCCTCTCTCCTCTTCTCTCCCGTCCCTCTCTCCTCTCCTCTCCCGTCCCTCTCTCCTCTCCTCTCCCGTCCCTCTCTCCTCTCCTCTCTCCTCTCCCGTCCCTCTCTCCTCCTCTCCCGTCAATTTTTCACCTCCTGAGTACTCTTAGGCTTTAAAATACAGAACGGCAGTGTCAAGGACGGCTTAATTCTTTGTAGAATGTGATGTAAGCAATACTTCAATGTTTAAATCCACCAGTCAGCTACCACCTGGGGAGAGGAAAGGAGGAGGAAGAGGAGGATGAGGAGGATGGGGAGGGAGAATATAAAATCTAATCCAGAAGGGTCCCACATTACCAGCTTCTTAACATGGCGCCCATCTCTTCTCCTGGAACCCTACAGTCTGTTCATCAGTCTGAGAAACAAATGTTGCAGCAGCAGGAACTGTGTCAGATTCAACTCAGCCTAATGAGGAGCAGACCTGTGGGGGAACCTGGGAGGGAGGAAATGCAATTAGCTTAAGTGCTTGGTGGTTCATGACGTTACAGGGACTGTGGAATAGAGGAATGGATCATTGTGGCTGACGCCCGGAAGGAAGCACAGTCTGCTGGTTTGTGTGTGGCAGCAACAGATATATATCCTAGATTTTACGTTCAGCTTTTTATTAAAGTATACGCGATAAGAGGAAGTTGACTTACTTTAGAAACACTTCCGTAAAGAACAGAGATCTAAATAACGGATTCATCTAAATATACGTGAATGTAAACGTGAACACTGACGAAGGCCACTGGCTGAAACACTGGTGCTTTTTAGAACCAATAACCACCTACACATATTATTATTGATATATAATATACAGTATATGTATAATATATTTATCTTCAGTTTATTGCATCAGAGCAAGAATATGTACTTACATGTACTTACAATTCCAGGAGAATAGGGGTCAAGGACTTCTCAGGGATTTAAGGAGAATAGGGGTCAAGGACTTCTCAGGGATTTAAGGAGAATAGGGGTAAAGGACTTCAGGGATTTAAGGAGAATGGGGGTCAAGGACTTCTCAGGGATTTAAGGAGAATAGGGGTCAAGGACTTCAGGGATTTAAGGAGAATAGGGGTCAAGGACTTCAGGGATTTAAGGAGAATAGGGGTCAAGGACTTCAGGGATTTAAGGAGAATAGGGGTCAAGGACTTCTCAGGGATTTAAGGAGAATAGTGGTCAAGGACTTCTCAGGGATTTAAGGAGAATGGGGGTCAAGGACTTCTCAGGGATTTAAGGAGAATATGAGTGCCTTTCAGGATGTTCTCATGGTGCCTTTCAGGATGATCTCACGGTGCCTTTCAGGATGATCTCACGGTGCCTTTCAGGATGTTCTCATGGTGCCTTTCAGGATGATCTCACGGTGCCTGTCAGGATGATCTCATGGTGCCTTTCAGGAAGATCTCATGGTGCCTTTCAGGATGATTTCATGGTGCCTTTCAGGATGATCTCTTTGTGCCTTTCAGGATGATCTCATGGTGCCTTTCAGGATGATCTCATGGTGCCTTTCAGGATGATCTCATGGTGCCTTTCAGGATGATCTCATGGTGCCTTTCAGGATGATCTCATGGTGCCTTTCAGGATGATCTCATGGTGCCTTTCAGGATGATCTCATGGTGCCTTTCAGGATGATCTCATGGTGCCTTTCAGGATGATCTCATGGTGCCTTTCAGGATGATCTCATGGTGCCTTTTAGGGAGATCTCATGGTGCCTTTCAGGATGATCTCATGGTGCCTTTCAGGATGATCTCATGGTGCCTTCAGGATGATCTCATGGTGCCTTTCAGGAAGATCTCATGGTGCCTTTCAGGAAGATCTCATGGTGCCTTTCAGGAAGATCTCATGGTGCCTTTCAGGAAGATCTCATGGTGCCTTTCAGGAAGATCTCATGGTGCCTTTCAGGAAGACGACATGGTGGTGGTAGTGTCATGGTTTGGGGTCAGCATGGTGGTGGTAGTGTGATGGTTTGGGGTCAGCATGGTGGTGGTAGTGTGATGGTTTGGGGTCAGCATGGTGGTGGTAGTGTGATGGTTTGGGGTCAGCATGGTGGTGGTAGTATGATGGTTTGGGGTCAGCATGGTGGTGGTAGTGTGATGGTTAGGGGTCAGCATGGTGGTGGTAGTGTGATGGTTTGGGGTCAGCATGGTGGTGGTAGTGTGATGGTTAGGGGTCGGCATGGTGGTGGTAGTGTGATGGTTTGGGGATGCTTTGCTGCCTCAGGACCTGGATCACTTGGCATCATTGAAGGAACCATGAAATCTGCTCTGTATCGGAGAACGTCAGGCCATCCGTCTGTGAGCTGAAGCTGAAGTGCAGCTGGGTCATGCAGCAAGACAATGAACCAAAACACACAAGCAATCACTTGAGAAACCAAAAATATAATGTTTTGGAATGGCCTAAGTCAAGGTCCAGACCCAAATGTGATGTTGAAGCAGGACCTGAAACGAGCAGCTCAAAAACCCACAAATGTCGCTGAGTTAAAGCAGTTCTGCAAACAACATTCCTCCGCAGCGACGTGAGACTGATCAACAACTACAGGAAGTGTTTGGTTGGAGTCGTTGCAGCTGAAGCTGGAACAACCAGTTATTGAGAGGAAAGAGGCAATTTCTTTTTCACATTGGGTGTTGCATAACATTGTTGGTCAATTCAATTAAATACGTATGCAAATGTTGTGTTATTTGTTCGCTCAGGTTCCCGTTATCTAATATGCAGAACCAGTCAAAAGTTTGGACACACCTACTCATTCAATGTTTTTTCTTTATTTCCTACATTGTAGAATAATAGTGAAGACATCAACACTATGAAATATCACATATGGAATCATGCAGTAACCAAAAACGTGTTAAACAAATCAAAATATATTTTATATTAGAGATTATTCAAAGTAGCCAGCATTTGCCTTGATGACAGCTTTGCACACTATTGGCTTTCTTTCAAGATTGTCCACCTAGAATGCTTTTCCAACAGTCTTGAAGGAGTTCCCACATATGCTGAGCACTTGTTGGATGTTTTTCCTTTACACTGCGGTCTAACTCATCCCAAACCATCTCAATTGGGTTGAGGTCGGGGGATTGTGGAGGCCAGGTCATCTGATGCAGCATTCCATCACTCTCCTTCTTGTCAAATAGCCCTTACATAGCCTGGAGGTGTGTTGGGTCATTGTCCTGTTGAAAAACAAATGATAGTCCCACTAAGTGCAAACCAGATGGGATGGCGTATTGTTGCAGAATGCTATGGTAGCCATGCTGGCAAATTGTGCCTTGAATTCTAAATAAATCACTGACAGTGACACCAGCAAAGCACCCCCACACCTCCTTCATGCTTCACGTGGTAACCACACATGCAGAGATCATCCGTTTACCTACTCTGCGTCTTACAAAGACACGGCGGTTGGAACCAAAAAATCTCAAATTTATTTGGGCTGCAATATCTGAGGCTGGGAACTCTAATGAACGTATCCTCTGCAGCAGAGGTAACTCTGGGTCTTCCTTTCCTGTGGCGGTCCTCATGAGAGCCAGTTTCATGATAGCGCGTGATGGTTTTCAGCGACTGCACTTGAAGAAACTTCCAATCAAATTGTATCGGTTCACATACACTTAGGTTAGCAGATGTTAATGCGAGTGTAGCGAAATGCTTGTGCTTCTAGTTCCGACAGTGCAGCAATATTGAACAAGTAATATCTAACAATTCCACAACAACTAACTAATGCACACAAATCTAAGTAAAGGGATGGAATAAGAATATATACATATACTGTATATACATATACTGACCGAGCGACATAGGCAAGATGCAATAGATGGTATAAATCTGGGATGAGTAATGCAAGATATGTCAACATCATTATTAAAGTGGCTTTAATAAAGTGACTAGTGATCCATTTGTTAGAGTGGCCAATGATATCAAGTCTGTAGGTAGGCAGCAGCCTCTCTGAGTTAGTGGTGGCTGTTTAACAGTCTGATGGCCTTGAGATAGAAGCTATTTTTCAGTCTCTCGGTCCCAGCTTAGATGAACCAGTATTGACCTCGCATTTGAATCTTCTATATACCAACCCTACCTTGTCACAACACAACTGATTGGCTCAAACACATTAAGAAGGAAATAAATTCCACAAAGTAACTTTTAACAAGGCACACCTGTTAATTAAAATGCATTCCAGGTGACTACCTCATGAAGCTGGTTGAGAGAATGACAAGAATGTGCAAAGCTGTCATCATGGCAAAGGGTGGCTACTTTGAAGAATTTAAAAAATAAAATACATTTGGATTTGTTTAACACTTTTTTGGTTACTACGTGATTCCATATGTGTTATTTCATAGTTTTGATGTCTTCACTGTTATTCTACAATGTAGAAAATAGTCAATATAGAAAAACCCTGGAATGAGTAGCTGTGTCCAAACTGTTGACTGATACTGTAGGTTCTGGTTCAAAATACGAAAACATTCAGTGTGAAAACATTTTTAATATAGAGAAAATCTGAAAGGGGGGAAAATACATTTTTCACAGCACTGTAAGTAAACAGCCAGTGGCTGGCTGGTTCTGAATGCAGAGACATCAAAGGGATTTCTATAAGTTTGCTGGCTTCCCTTCCTCCCTCCCAACCCATGTCCCCTGTAGGTACGCCTCTCTCTGCTCTCTCTGTCCTCTTTCAGCAGTGAGCACTGCTCAGCATCGCCCATATATCACGGATATAGTGCAGCCTCCTCCCTACTGTAGTTTCACACAGCCTCCAGCCCTAGTGTAGGATCTTTACTACTGTAGCTAGCGACATCAACATTGTCTCGGGTAAAGTCAGAAACCACTTGTTAACAGATGTTGTTTTCAGTCCTCTGTGATGATTTGTAACTGTTGTCTTGACTAGTCTGGCAGATACTAGGAGGAAAAAGGGACAGGATGCTGTAGATAGGAACAACAGCACACAGCCTCAACCCCTACAGTACTCTAGCTAGGAACAACAACACACAGCCTCAACCCCTACAGTACTCTAGCTAGGAACAACAGCACACAGCCTCAACCCCTACAGTACTCTAGCTAGGAACAACAGCACACAGCCTCAACCCCTACAGTACTCTAGCTAGGAACAACAACACACAGCCTCAACCCCTACAGTACTCTAGCTAGGAACAACAACACAGCCATAACCCCTACAGTACTCTAGCTAGGAACAACAGCACACAGCCTCAACCCCTACAGTACTCTAGCTAGGAACAACAGCACACAGCCTCAACCCCTACAGTACTCTAGCTAGGAACAACAGCACACAGCCTCACCCCCTACAGTACTCTAGCTAGGAACAACAGCACACAGCCTCAACCCCTACAGTACTCTAGCTAGGAACAACAACACAGCCATAACCCCTACAGTACTCTAGCTAGGAACAACAGCACACAGCCTCACCCCCTACAGTACTCTAGCTAGGAACAACAGCACACCGCCTCAACCCCTACAGTACTCTAGCTAGGAACAACAACACACAGCCTCAACCCCTACAGTACTCTAGCTAGGAACAACAGCACACAGCCTCAACCCCTACAGTACTCTAGCTAGGAACAACAGCACACAGCCTCACCCCCTACAGTACTCTAGCTAGGAACAACAGCACACAGCCTCACCCCCTACAGTACTCTAGCTAGGAACAACAGCACACAGCCTCAACCCCTACAGTACTCTAGCTAGGAACAACAGCACACAGCCTCAACCCCTACAGTACTCTAGCTAGGAACAACAACACAGCCATAACCCCTACAGTACTCTAGCTAGGAACAACAACACACAGCCTCAACCCCTACAGTACTCTAGCTAGGAACAACAACACACAGCCTCAACCCCTACAGTACTCTAGCTAGGAACAACAGCACACAGCCTCACCCCCTACAGTACTCTAGCTAGGAACAACAACAGCACACAGCCTCAACCCCTACAGTACTCTAGCTAGGAACAACAACACACAGGCTCAACCCCTACAGTACTCTAGCTAGGAACAACAACACAGCCTCAACCCCTACAGTACTCTAGCTAGGAACAACAACACACAGCCTCAACCCCTACAGTACTCTAGCTAGGAACAACAACAACACAGCCTCAACCCCTACAGTACTCTAGCTAGGAACAACAACACACAGCCTCAACCCCTACAGTACTCTAGCTAGGAACAACAACACACAGCCTCAACCCCTACAGTACTCTTGCTAGGAACAACAACACACAGCCTCAACCGCTACAGTACTCTAGCTAGGAACAACAACACACAGCCTCAACCCCTACAGTACTCTAGCTAGGAACAACAGCACACAGCCTCAACCCCTACAGTACTCTAGCTAGGAACAACAACAACACACAGCCTCAACTGGCTGGCGGCCGTCCTCTTACTGAAGGCCTCCCGGAGGTCGAAGTATTCGAGAGGGAGAGCGGAAAAGTCTTGGTCTTCAAGGGATGCAGGAGGACACGGCGAGGCTCTTGGTGGGGGGGTCTTACCCCAGTCTAGTAGGTGTCTCGTGGACCAGGAAACTAGTGATGTAACGCTAGCCAGGGGTATCTTAGGATAAGGGGTTTCTCGGCAGCAGTGATCGACAGAAAACTAAGAGCCTCAGAGTGGTTCAACCCCAAACCTGCAGTAGAATGGGCTTGATCTGATGTTCCACCTGACCGGAGCCAATGGGGCGTCCTTCGAGGTCTTGAATCTGCAGAGGGATGGGATATTTAACGCAGGGGATGAATAACTCTCTTTTATCCGTGCAGGACAGGCATTGGGGAAGCTATCCATTAGATGACAGGCTAAACCAGACTGTTAAGACCTGTACAGCTGATGTACTACAACATATTTGACAAAACGGTTGTGATACAAATTATATTTTTGTGATACAACAGAGCCTGCACAACAAAAAAAGTACACTACTTTTGTGAAATTACTTTTGGATAGACAAACTCTCTATTATGCTACAACTGTCCATGTCTTTGTACATAGGGCAGCAGTCTACAAGGTGAAGGGTTGAGTACCAGGTGGTAGTCGCTAGGAACTGTAACTAAGGTTCAGGGCAGGGGACTGGGTGGAGGCCGGCTAGTGGTGACTATTTAACATGGTCTGATGGCCTGGAGATAGAAGCTGTTTCTCAGTCTCGCAGTCCCTGCTTTGATGCACCTGTACTGTCTCCACCTTCTAGATGGTAGCAGGGTGAACATGCCATGGCTCGGGTGGCTGGGGTTCTTGATCTTTTATGCGTTCCTGTGACATCGGGTGGTGTAGGTGTCCTGGAGGACAGGCTGTGTGCCCCCGGGGAAGACCGCACCACTCTCTGGAAAGCCCTGCGGTTGATGACTGTGGAATTGCCGTACCAGGCGGTGATACAGCCCGACACGATACTCTCAATTGTGCATCTGTAGCAGTTTGTGAGGATCTTAGGGGTCAAACCAAATTTCTTCATCTTCCTGAGGTTGAAGAGGTGTTGTTGCACCTTCTTCACCACACTCTCTGTGTGGATGGACCAGGCCAGGTTGTCGGTGATGTGTACACTGAGGATCTTGAAGCTTTTCCCCCTCTCTCCACTGCGGCCCCCTCAGTGTATTGTGTCCATCGGCTGAAAAGTATTATGTGAGTTGAGGCTGCTGAGGCGGACGAGGAGGAGGCGGACGAGGAGCAGGCGGACGAGGAGGAGGAGGACGGGGATGAGGAGGAGGATGAGGATGAGGACGAGGACGAGGATGAGGAGGTGGAGGACGAGGATGAGGATGAGGACGAGGATGAGGACGAGGATGAGGAGGTGGAGGACGAGGAGGAGGCGGACGAGGAGGAGGAGGACGAGGATGAGGACGAGGACGAGGATGAGGAGGTGGAGGACGAGGATGAGGATGAGGACGAGGACGAGGATGAGGAGGTGGAGGACGAGGAGGAGGCGGACGAGGAGCAGGCGGACGAGGAGGAGGAGGACGGGGATGAGGAGGAGGAGGAGGACGAGGAGGTGGAGGAGGAGGAGGAGGAGGAGGAGGAGGAGGAGGAGGAGGAGGAGGAGGAGGAGGAGGAGGAGGAGGAGGAGGAGGAGGAGGAGGAGGACGAGGAGGAGGATGAGGTGGAGGAGGAAGAGGAGGAGGACGAGGAGGAGGAGGACGAGGAGGAGGAGGAGGACGATGAGGAGGCGGAGGAGGAGGAGGCGGAGGACGGGGAGGACGAGGAGGAGTCGGACGAGGAGGAGGCGGACGAGGAGGAGGAGGACGAGGATGAGGTGGAGGAGGAGGACGAGGAGGATGAGGAGGAGGAGGACGAGGGGAGGAGGAGGAAGAGGACGAGGAGGATGAGGATGAGGAGGAGGAGGACGAGTAAGAGGAGGAGGAGGACGAGGAGGAGGCGGAGGAGGAGGCGGACGAGGATGAGGTGGACGAGGAGGAAGAGGATGAGGCGGAGGAGGAGGAGGCGGAGGAGGTGGAGGATGAGGATGAGGATGAGGAGGACGAGGAGGAGGAGGAGGAGGAGGAGGAGGAGGATGAGGTGGAGGAGGAGGAGGAGGAGGAGGACGAGGACGAGGACGAGGACGAGGAGGAGGAGAAGGAGGAGGAGGAGGAGGCGGAGGAGGAGGACGAGGAGGACGAGGAGGAGGCGGACGAGGAGGAGGCGGACGAGGAGGAGGAGGACGAGGAGGAGGAGGACGAAGGGACGAGGAGGACGAGGACGAGGAGGACGAGGAGGAGGAGGATGAGGAGGAGGAGGAGGACGAGGAGGAGGCGGAGGAGGAGGCGGACGAGGATGAGGTGGACGAGGAGAAAGAGGATGAGGAGGAGGCGGAGGAGGAGGAGGCGGAGGAGGTGGAGGAGGAGGATGAGGATGAGGAGGAGGAGGACGAGGAGGAGGCGGACGAGTCTACTGTGGAGGACGGCTCATGGTCCTGGTTGGAATGGAGTCAATGGCCTTCCTGCAACACAAACATATAGGCACAGACACATGCATACACACACATGAAAACATACACACTATACACACACGTACACATGGATGCTGTGTTGTACTGTCGATATGTGGTAGTGGAGTAGGGGCCTGAGGGCACACACTTAGTCAGCTGTGAATTCTGTAATGAATGTATTGTAATGTTTTTTAAATTGTGTACTTGTCTTAAATTCTGCCTGGCCCCAGGAAGAACAGCTGCTGCCTTGGCAGGAACCAATGGGGATCCATAATAAATACAAATACAAATGGAATGGTATCAGCCACATGCAAACCAGGTTTGGTACCGTTCCATTGACTCCGTTCCAGCCATTATTATGAGCCGTCCTCCCCTCTACAGCCTCCATTGTATTATGGTCCAGACTGTTAGAATTGTGGTTTGGCCAGACGTTGTGGTTTTGATGTCGCCTGCCTTCCCAAACTCCTTTGGCTCCGGGGCCAAAAAACGCTTTGCCTCAGCCAATGACGTTAGTTTCTTCTCTGGAATTAGTCTGTATCTGAGTACCCTCCCCTAAGATTTCTAGAAAGGAAATACTTTCTAGACTGTCTGATTGGTTCCAGACACTGATTGGTTGGGCCAGAGTCAGAACACTTTGTGGGTGAAGCGACATTTAGAAAATGAGTTATTGGCTTTGATACTCTGATTGGTTAAGAGATGATCCAATCACTGATGACTTTGATGAGTTATTGGCTTTGATACTCTGATTGGTTAAGAGATGATCCAACCACTGATGACTTTGATGAGTTATTGGCTTTGATACTCTGATTGGTTAAGAGATGATCCAATCACTGATGACTTTGATGAGTTATTGGCTTTGATACTCTGATTGGTTAAGAGATGATCCAATCACTGATGACTTTGTTTGTACAACACGCCTCAAATGACTTCAATTTCACATTTTGTTGTGATACGGATATATTTTTCTCACCCATCTAAATGCAATACCTCATAATGAGTGAAAACATGTTTTGTAGAAACATAAAAAATGTCTGTTGAAAATGTAATACAAAAAACATCAAATTTTTCTACGTTTTCACACCCCTATGACACTCCAAATGGAGCTCAGGAACATCCATTATCCTTTCATCATCCATGTTTCTACCACTTGACTGGAGTCCACCTCTGGTAAATTCAACTGATTGGACGTGATTTAGAAAGAAACACAGCCGTCTAGATAAGGTTCCACAGTTGACAGCGCATGTCAGTCCAAGGAACGATCCGTAGCTCTCCATGATAGAATTGTGATGAGGTATATACATGTATCTGGGGAAGGTTCTAGAGAGTCTCCGTCACTGGGGAAGGTTCTAGAGAGTCTCCGTCACTGGGGAAGGTTCTAGAGAGTCTCCGTCACTGGGGAAGGTTCTAGAGAGTCTCCGTCACTGGGGAAGGTTCTAGAGAGTCTCCGTCACTGGGGAAGGTTCTAGAGAGTCTCCGTCACTGGGGAAGGTTCTAGAGAGTCTCCGTCACTGGGGAAGGTTCTAGAGAGTTGAATGTTTCCAGGAGCAAAGTGGTCTCCGTCATTGGGACATTGGGACAAAAATCCATCCAGACTCTGCCTAGAGCTGGCCGTCCAACCAAACCGAGCAACCGGGCAAGAAGGACCTTGATCAGGAAGGTGACCTAGAACCAAATGACCACTCTGACATAACTACAGAGTTCCTTGGTTGAGATAGGAGAACCTGCCAAAATGACAACAGTCTCTACAGCACTTCACCAATCTGGGCTTTATCGGAGTGTGGCCAGACAGAAGCCCCTCAGTCACTCCCGAGGAAAAGGCACATGACAGCACATCTGGAGTTTGCAAAAAATGCAAGTGAAAGACTGTGGTCTGATGAGACAAAAAATGAAACTCTTTGGCCTGAAAGCAAAGCGGTATGTCTGGAGAAAAACACAGCTTTTCACAGCTTCCCTACGGTGAAGCATGGTGGTGGCAGCATCATGCTATGGAGATTATCACCCATCTAACATCATCCCTACGGTGAAGCATGGTGGTGGCAGCATCATGCTATGGAGATTATCACCCATCTAACATCATCCCTACGGTGAAGCATGGTGGTGGCAGCATCATGCTATGGAGATTATCACCCATCTAACATCATCCCTACGGTGAAGCATGGTGGTGGCAGCATCATGCTATGGAGATTATCACCCATCTAACATCATCCCTACGGTGAAGCATGGTGGTGGCAGCATCATGCTATGGAGATTATCACCCATCTAACATCATCCCTACGGTGAAGCATGGTGGTGGCAGCATCATGCTATGGAGATTATCACCCATCTAACATCATCCCTACGGTGAAGCATGGTGGTGGCAGCATCATGCTATGGAGATTATCACCCATCTAACATCATCCCTACGGTGAAGCATGGTGGTGGCAGCATCATGCTATGGAGATTATCACCCATCTAACATCATCCCTACGGTGAAGCATGGTGGTGGCAGCATCATGCTATGGAGATTATCACCCATCTAACATCATCCCTACGGTGAAGCATGGTGGAGGCAGCATCATAGAAAATCTGTGCAAAGACTTGAATCTTTCTGTTCACCGCCGTTCCCAATTTAATTTAACAGAGCTTGAGAAAATCTGCAAATCCAGATGTACAAAGCTGATACAGACATTTCCAAGACAACTCAAAGCTGTAATTTCCGCCAAAGGTGCTTCTACAAAGTATTGACTCAGGGGGTGTGAATAATTATTTAAATTAGATATTTCTGTATTTTATTTTCGATGAGTGATCAAACATTCCTAAAAGCATTTTCACTTTGTCATAATCATTGTGTGTAGATGGGTGAGGGGGGGGGAACTATTTTGTGGAATGTGGAATAAGTCGAGCGGTGTGAAAACTTTCCGAAAGCAGTGTTTAGCAAACGATAATTTAGTTTGAGTCGTCAGAGAGAAGAGAGAAGCCTCTCAAAAGATGGTGGGTCCAGTTGTAAAAGAGAGGATGGAGGTAATGTATTACGGTAATGTATTTAGTGGTGCATGTAATGAGCTACTGCCACGGAACAGCTGGACCTGACCAACCTCTGCTGCCACCAAATGGCTTCAACTTTCATCTCCAAACTGTCAGCCTCTGGGTCATCTTTAGGAAAACTGGAGCTAACCCTGGTGCCTAACTAAACTGGATTAGGAACCAGTTTCTACCGCTGCTGCCTAATCAAACTGGGATAGGAACCAGTTTCTACCGCTGCTGCCTAATCACACTGGGATAGGAACCAGTTTCTACCGCTGCTGCCTAATCACACTGGGATAGGAACCAGTTTCTACCGCTGCTGCCTAATCACACTGGGATAGGAACCAGTTTCTACCGCTGCTGCCTAATCACACTGGGATAGGAACCAGTTTCTACCGCTGCTGCCTAATCACACTGGATTAGGAACCAGTTTCTACCGCTGCTGCCTAATCAAACTGGGATAGGAACCAGTTTCTACCGCTGCTGCCTAATCACACTGGGATAGGAACCAGTTTCTACCGCTGCTGCCTAATCACACTGGGATAGGAACCAGTTTCTACCGCTGCTGCCTAATCAAACTGGGATAGGAACCAGTTTCTACCGCTGCTGCCTAATCAAACTGGGATAGGAAAATATAGCTACAGTTTTTTCAGTTGAAAGTAAAAATATAATTACAAAGTAAACACCAGAGTGATTGTGATAATATAGTCTACACTGAGTATACAAAACATTAGGAACACCTTCTTGATCTTGAAACTCAACTTCCACCCCCTTAATCCCCAGAACAGCCTCAGTTTGTCAGGGCATGGACTCTACAAGATGTCCAATGCTTCCAACAGTTGTGTTAAGTTGGCTGGATGTCCTTTGGGTGGTGGACAGTTTATGATACACATTGGGAAACTGTTGAGCGTGAAAAACCCAGCAGTGTTGTATTTCTTGACACATTCAAACCGGTGTGCCTGGAACCTACTACCGTACCCTGTTCAAAGGCACTTCCATTTTTAATCTTCCCCGTTCACCCTCTGGAGGGCACACATACACAATCCATGTCTCTATTGGCTCAAGGCTTAAATCTCTTTTAACCTGTCTCCTCCCCTTCAAATACACTGATTGGAGTGGATTTAATAACAGGGGACATCAGTAAGGAATAATAGCTTTCCCCTGGATTCACCTGGTCAGTCTATGTCATGGAAAGAGCAGGTGTTCATAATATTTTATACAATCAGTGTATATGTGGGCAATTACAATTAAGCATTTCCTCCAGAGCAAGACCTAATCAACCATGTCAGGTGGTTCCGGATCGGCTGTCTCATAAATCGGAGGGAGAAAGCTTTCTCGCCACAACGTCTCATCGAGTCAAAACACTTATTATGAATATCACAGTGACTCATCATCCTCTGTGGTTGATATAATATTGGAGGAGGTGACAGGGACTAGAACCCTCTGTGGTTGATATAATATTGGAGGAGGTGACAGGGACTAGAACCCTCTGTGGTTGATATAATATTGGAGGAGGTGACAGGGACTAGAACAGACACAGACAGACAGACAGACAGACACAGACATGCAGGCAGACAGACAGACAGACAGACAGTACTCTGTAATGGTGACGTGTTGAATCACCAGAGATTCTATGATGTCGAGGACGAATGCACTTTACAAGATCTTGCCTAGTTAAATTAAGGTTAAAATAAATGGATAATGCATGTAAAAAATGAGGATCACTTGTCACATACTGGCATATCAGCTATTACACTACATGCACAGGTCCCAAATGAGGGTTACAGGCGTCTGTTTAGCAGCATTTAGTATTTCAACTTTATTTATATTTTTTATAATAGTTTTTTCTCTATATTTTATTTCTTTTGAATTTTTTCCCCAATTTTGTGGTATCCAATTGTTAGTAGTTACTATCTTGTCTCATCACTACAACTCCCGTACGGGCTCGGGAGAGGCGAAGGTCGAAAGCCATGCGTCCTCCGAAGCACAACCCAACCAAGCCGCACTGCTTCTTAACACAGCGCGCATCCAACCCGGAAGCTAGTGATGTGTCGGAGGAAACACCTGGCGGCCTGGTTAGCGCGCACTGCGCCCGGCCCGCCACAGGAGCCGCTGGTGCGCGATGAGACAAGGAAATCCCTACCGGCCAAACCCTCCCTAACCCGGACGACGCTGGGCCAACGGACCTCTCGGTCGCGGCCGGCGGAGCCTGGGCGCGAACCCAGAGTCTCTGGTGGCACAGCTAGCACTGCGATGCAGTGCCCTAGACCACTGCGCCACCCGGGAGGCCCGTATTTCACCTTTCAATAGGGCACATCCTGTATGGTCATAAAAAAACACTGTTTACCTTGGAAATGTAATGATTTAAATCAGATACTGTTATATGACTGTTTTGGATAAACCATATTTCCCCTTCTATATATATACATGCAGTACTTCCTAAAGCAATTGTAGAGTTGGTTTCAATGTGCTTCAGTTCAGAACCAGCTGTAACGTTGTGGGATTAGAGTCGTCATATTCAGAGGCTGGCTGCCCAGACTGCCCAGACTGCTCCCTGGAAGTTTGGTCACTGTTGTAGAGTAGTTCACACTGCTGACAGGCCTTTGTGTTCTGCAATAAAAAAAAACAGGATTAAAAGACCTTATAACACAAAACGAGGACAAAGTCATCTATTATCTGAACATTTTAGACACATTTTGTACTACATCTCTGCGCTAAACAGAATGTAAAGAAGCAGAATTTAACAAAGCAGAAGGTAACAAAGCAGAAGGTAACGAAGCAGAAGGTAACGGAGCAGAAGGTAACGAAGCAGAAGGTAACGAAGCAGAAGGTAATGAAGCAGAAGGTAACGAAGCAGAAGGTAACGAAGCAGAAGGTAACGAAGCAAAAGGTAATGAAGCAGAAGGTAACGGAGCAGAAGGTAACGAAGCAGAAGGTAACGGAGCAGAAGGTAACGGAGCAGAAGGTAACGAAGCAGAAGGTAACGAAGCAGAAGTTAACGGAGCAGAAGGTTACGGAGCAGAAAGTAACGAAGCAGAAGGTAACGAAGCAGAAGGTAACAGAGCAGAAGGTCACGGAGCAGAAGGTGTCAAAATCAGAAAATAACGAAGTAGAAGGTAACAAAGCAGAAGGTAACGGAGCAGAAGGTAACGGAGTTGAAGGTAACGGAGCAGAAGGTAACGGAGCAGAAGGTAACGGAGCAGAAGGTAACGATACAGAAGGTAACGAAGCAGAAGGTAAAGGAGCAGAAGGTAACGGAGCAGAAGGTAACGAAGCAGAAGGTTACGGAGCAGAAGGTAACGGAGCAGAAGGTAACGAAGCAGAAGGTAATGAAGCAGAAGGTAATGGAGTAGAAGGTTACGTAGCAGAAGGTAACGGAGCAGAAGGTAACGGAGAAGAAGGTAACGAAGCAGAAGGTAACGAAGCAGAAGGTAACGGAGCAGAAGGTTGCGGAGCAGAATGTTACGGAGCAGAATGTTACGGAGCAGAAGGTAACGGAGCAGAAGGTAACGAAGCACAAGGTAACGGAGCAGAAGTTAACAAAATCAGAAAATAATAAAGCAGAAGGTAACGGAGCAGAAGGTAACAGAGCAGAAGGTAACGGAGCAGAAGCTAACGAAGCAGAAGGTAACAGAGCAGAAGGTAACGGAGCAGAAGGTAACGGAGCAGAAGGTAACGGAGCAGAAGGTAACGGATCAGCAGGTAAGAAATCAGAAAGTAAGGAAGCAGAAGGTAACGGACCTGCAGGGTAAAGAGCACCAGGTTACGAAGCAGAAGGTAACAAAGCAGAAGGTAACGAAGCAGAAAGTAACAGAGCAGAAGGTAACGGAGCAGAAGGTAACAGAGGTAGAATGTACTAATCCTATTCTGTTATTCTGCTACTCCTTTCCACTGATCTCCTTTCTACTCCTCTTTGCTCCTCTCCTTTGGAAAGTCTCTGGAGAGTAACCCAGATCTCCTTGTGCTTACCTCTCCTCCAGCCCTCTCCTCCTATCACTCTCTCTCTCTCTCTCTCTCTCTCTCTCTCTCTCTCTCTCTCTCTCTCTCTCTCTCTCTCTCTCTCTCTCTCTCTCTCTGTCTCTGTCTCTGTCTCTTTCTCTCTCTCTCTCTCTCTATCTGTTTCTGTCTCTGTCTCTGTCTCTCTCTCTGTCTCTCTCTCTCCCTCTCTCTGTCTCTCTCTGTCTCTCTGTCTCTCGGTCTCTCTCTCTCTCTCTCTTTCCACCAGGGGTCTCAGACACCCATATATATACCCCACAAGACATTCCACCAGGGGTCTCAGACACCCATATATATACCCCACAAGACATTCCACCAGGGGTCTCAGACACCCATATATATACCCCACAAGACATTCCACCAGGGGTCTCAGACACCCATATATACCCCACAAGACATTCCACCAGGGGTCTCGTCACAGTCCCCAAGTGCAAAATGAACTCGTGACAAAGCACAGTATTATACAGAGGCATGATCACAGTGTTATACAGAGTCATGATCACAGTATTACACAGAGTCATGATCACAGTATTACACAGAGTCATGATCACAGTGTTATACAGAGTCATGATCACAGTATTATGATCACAGTATTATACAGAGTCATGATCACAGTATTATGATCACAGTATTATACAGAGTCATGATCACAGTATTACACAGCGTCATGATCACAGTATTATATTGAGTCATGATCACATTATTATACAGAGTCATGATCACAGTATTATGATCACAGTATTATACAGAGTCATGATCACAGTATTACACAGAGTCATGATCACAGTATTATACTGAGTCATGATCACAGTAGTATACAGAGTCATGATCACAGTATTATGATCACAGTATTATACAGAGTCATGATCACAGTATTACACAGCGTCATGATCACAGTATTATATTGAGTCATGATCACATTATTATACAGAGTCATGATCACAGTATTATGATCACAGTATTATACAGAGTCATGATCACAGTATTATGATCACAGTATTATACAGAGTCTTGATAACAGTATTATACAGAGTCATGATCACAGTATTATAAAGAGTCATGATCACAGTATTATACAGAGTCATGATCACAGATTATACAGATTTACAGTAGCTATTACAGCAAAAACATGCTATGTGATTGTTTGAGGACGACGCAAGACACATCACATCAAAATATTTTTCCACCGGCACAGGTTTCATACATTCACAAATAACGATTAAATATTCACTTTCTTTTTGAAAATCTTCCTCTGATTTGTCACCCAAAGGGTCCCAGCTACAACATGTAGTATTGTTTTGTTAGTTAAAATCCTTCTTTATATCCCCAAAAGTTGGTTTAGCTGGTGCCATCAATTTCAGCAATCCACTTGTTTAACAGGCAGAGAAAGGAATCTGAAAATCTAACCGTAAACTTTGTTTCAACAAGTCAAAATTCGTTTCTATTTACTCCTCAGATATCCTAAAATGTAATCAAAATATAATATTTCTTAAAACCTGTTAGGGCTGCAAGCCCGAGGTCGGTACACTTATGACAACATCCAGCTCAAGTGCAGGGCGCGAAATTCAAAATCTATTTTTTTTTTTATATTTAACTTTCACACATTAACAAGTCCAATACAGCATTTGAAAGATAAACATCTTGTGAATCCAGCCAACGTGTCCGATTTTTAAAATGTTTTACAGCGAAAACACCACGTATATTTATGTTAGTTCACCACCAAATACAAAAGAGGACAGACATTTTTCACAGCACAGGTAGCATGCACAAAGCCAACCTAACTAACCAAGATCCAACCAAACAAACCTAGAAACAACTTCCTCAGATGACAGTCCTATAACATGTTACACAATAAATCTATGATTTGTTCGAAAAATGTGCATATTTGAGCTATAAATCAGTTTTACATTACTGCTACCATCATAGCTACAGTCAGAAATAGCACGGGAGTAGCCAGAGTAAATACAGACACCAACGTCAAATACCTAATTACTCATCATAAAACATTTCAGAAAAATATATGGTGTAAAGCAAATGAAAGACAAAGATCTTGTGAATACAGCCAATATTTCCGATTTTTTTTAAGTGTTTTACAGCGAAAACACAATATAGCGTTATATTAGCTTACTACAATAGCTAACGCACAACAGCATTGATTCCAGGTAATCGGTAGCGATAGCACAGTTCGACAGATATATGAAATAGCATCCCAAATTGGGTCCTACCTTTGTTGATCTTCCATCAGAATGTTGTACAAGGGGTCCTTTGTCCAGAACCGTCTTTGTTTGGATCCAGAACGAACTATTTCCCTCTTGAATTAGCAAGCACACTGGCCGTGCGGCGCTAACCTCTCCTTCTTGAACAAATTCTTCCAACGCATCACGCCTAAAGTCCCGAATAAATTTCAATAATATAATTAAACTATATTGAAAAAACATACTTTAGGATGATATTGTGACATGTATCAAATAAAATCTAAGCCGGAGATCATATTCACCCATAACGACGGTTTTCCAGGAGGCGATTCCAGGTCCAACTTCGCGCCTTCGGAAAAAAAAATAATGGCGGACCTCTCATTCCAAGAGGATGTATTCTTCTGCTAAAATGGATATTTCTTATTCGTTTTTGAAGTTACAAGCCTGAAACCTTGAACATAGACTGCTGACACCTAGTGGGAGCCATAGGAATTGCATCCAGGGAGCAAATTTACATTATGACCGTACTCTTGCGTTTCTAAGAGGATGGTCTCTCTCAAAAAAATATTCTGGGTGGTTTTTCTTTTGATTTTCTCCTACAATATCTATTGTGTTATATTCTCCTATATTATTTTAATATTTCTAAAAACTTCAAAGTGTTTTCTTTCCAATGGTACCAATTATTTGCATATCCTGGCGTCAGGGCCTGAGCTACAGGCAGTTTACTTTGGGCACGTCATTCAGACAGGAAGTGGAGAAAAAAGGGGCCTAGCCCTAAGAAGTTTTCCCCCTGCGGGACGGTTGAGATAACGTAGACTATTGCGATTAGCATGAGGTTGTAAGTAACAAGAACATTTGACAGGAAATAGACATATCTGATATGGGCAGAAAGCTTAAATTCTTGTTAATCTAACTGCACTGTCCAATTTACAGTAGCCATTATAATGAAAGAATACCATGCTATTGTTTGAGGAGAGTGCAGTTATGAACTTGAAAATGTATCAATAAACCAATTAGGCACATTTCGGCAGACTTGACACAACATTTTCAAAAGTAATGCAATGGATCATTCCCTTCCTTCCTTCCTTCCTTCCTTCCTTCCTTCCTTCCTTCCTTCCTTCCTTCCTTCCTTCCTTCCTTCCTTCCTTCCTTCCTTCCTTCCTTCCTTCCTTCCTTCCTTCCTTCCTTCCTTCCTTCCTTCCTTCCTTCCTTCCTTCCTCCTTCCTTCCTTCCTTCCTTCCTTCCTCCTTTCTCTCTCCCTCCTCCTCCCCTTTCTCCCTCCCTCTCCCTCACTCCAGACTAGATATACAGCAGGTTGAGTAGAGCTGAGCAGTACAAATGGCTAGGCAGTAAATGACCACATCATAAATTATTTGTTTGCTCTGAAACGGGCCAAACGCCTTACTGTGCACTACACATGCATGACAGAGGTAATCAAGCGAGGGAGGAAATGAACCAAATCAATGTATTATACACTTAGGGCATTAAAACTATCCTACTGCCAGCCAGCTCTTCGCTCGCTCTGCTACTACTGCAAATAAAACCACCTGTGGGGTTGATTAGTTCATAAAGCAGCTCTGGTCCTGTGGTGGGGTTGATTAGGTTATAAAGCAGCTCTGGTCCTGTGGTGGGGTTGATTAGTTTATAAAGCAGCTCTGGTCCTGTGGTGGGGTTGATTAGTTTATAAAGCAGCTCTGGTCCTGTGGTGGGGTTGATTAGTTTATAAAGCAGCTCTGGTCCTGTGGTGGGGTTGATTAGTTTATAAAGCAGCTCTGGTCCTGTGGTGGGGTTGATTAGGTTATAAAGCAGCTCTGGTCCTGTGGTGGGGTTGATTAGTTTATAAAGCAGCTCTGGTCCTGTGGTGGGGTTGATTAGTTTATAAAGCAGCTCTGGTCCTGTGGTGGGGTTGATTAGTTTATAAAGCAGCTCTGGTCCTGTGGTGGGGTTGATTAGTTTATAAAGCAGCTCTGGTCCTGTGGTGGGGTTGATTAGTTTATAAAGCAGCTCTGGTCCTGTGGTGGGGTTGATTAGGTTATAAAGCAGCTCTGGTCCTGTGGTGGGGTTGATTAGTTTATAAAGCAGCTCTGGTCCTGTGGTGGGGTTGATTAGTTTATAAAGCAGCTCTAGTTCTGTGGTGGGGTTGATTAGTTTATAAAGCAGCTCTGGTCCTGTGGTGGGGTTGATTAGTTTATAAAGCAGCTCTGGTCCTGTGGTGGGGTTGATTAGGTTATAATGCAGCTCTGGTCCTGTGGTGGGGTTGATTAGTTTATAAAGCAGCTCTGGTCCTGTGGTTGGGTTGATTAGTTTATAAAGCAGCTCTGGTCCTGTGGTGGAGTTGATTAGTTTATAAAGTAGCTCTGGTCCTGTGGTGGAGTTGATTAGTTTATAAAGTAGCTCTGGTCCTGTGGTGGGGTTGATTAGTTTATAAAGCAGCTCTGGTCCTGTGGTGGGGTTGATTAGTTTATAAAGCAGCTCTGGTCCTGTGGTGGAGTTGATTAGTTTATAAAGTAGCTCTGGTCCTGTGGTGGGGTTGATTAGTTTATAAAGCAGCTCTGGTCCTGTGGTGGGGTTGATTCGTTTATAAAGCAGCTCTGGTCCTGTGGTGGGGTTGATTAGTTTATAAAGCAGCTCTGGTCCTGTGGTGGGGTTGATTAGTTTATAAAGCAGCTCTGGTCCTGTGGTGGGGTTGATTAGTTTATAAAGCAGCTCTGGTCCTGTGGTGTTTCAGACTCCTGGTCTCGTTGTTGTATACTTCTTCATGTTAATAAACACAGGCGGGAGAGGAAAGTAAGGTCAGAACGTGAGGCCGTGGACAAGCTTTCCACCGAGATATAATTAAAGTCTTCTTCCCGTTGTAGTTTAGTATTCCAGAATGCATGAGGGATCACTCTTCCAAATCTGTTTTGGTCGGCTTGTGCCATCCAACAAACAGCCACTCTACAGTGTCATACAGAATAACGCCATCCAATGTCGACTCATTGAATAATCATCGACGACAAATTCAACAAAACGATTTCTCCAATTGTTGCATTAGAGAAATGTTTTTATAGACATAAAATGACACCCTATTCTCAGAGGCAATGGTCAAAAGTAGTGCACCACTTAGGGAATAGGGTACATGGCTCTGGTCAAGGCAGTGCACTACATAGGGAATAGGGTGTGTGTATCTGTTCAGGTTGTAGTACTGCACTTCATCGGGAATAGGGTGTGTATCTGTGTTTGATGTACAAAGTAGTGCACTGTAGAGGGAATAAGAAAGGGAATAGGAAAGGGAAAGGGAATAGGAAAGGGAAAGGGAAAGGGAATAGGAAAGGGAAAGGGGATAGGAAAGGGAAAAGGGAATAGGAAAGGGAATAGGAAAGGGAAAGGGAATAGGAAATGGAAAGGGGATAGGAAAGGGAAAGGGAATAGGAAAGGGAATAGGAAAGGGAAAGGGAATAGGAAAGCGATTAGGAAAGGGAAAGGGAATAGGAAAGCGAAAGGGAATAGGAAAGGGAATAGGAAAGAGAAAGGGGGAGGGAAAGGGAATGGGAAAGGGAATGGGAAAGGGAATGGGAAAAGGAAATGGAATAGGAAAGGGAAAGGGAAAGGGAAAGGGAATAGGAAAGGGAAAGGGAAAGGGAATAGGAAAGAGAATAGGAAAGGGAAAGGGAAGGGAATAGGAAAGGGAATGGGAAAGGGAAAGGGAAATGGAAAGGAAAGGGAATAGGAAAGGGAATGGGGGATAGCTAGTCAGTTGTCCAACTGAATGTATTCAACTGAAATGTGTCTTCCACTTTCAACCCAAACCCTCTGAAAGAGGGAAAGGGAAGGGAATAGGAAAGGGAAAGGCAAAGGGAAATGGAATGGGAAAAGGAAAGGAATAGGAAAGGGAAAAGGAAAGGGAAAAGGAAAGGGAATAGGAAAGTTCAAGGGAAAGGGGATGGGAATAGGAAAGGGAATATGAAAGGGAAAGGGAATAGGAAGGGGAAAGGGATAGGGAAGGGCAATAGGAAAGGGAATAGGAAAGGGAATAGGAAAGAGACAGGGAAAGGGAATAGGAAATGGAAAGAGAATAGGAAAGGGAAAGGGGATAGGAAAGGGAATAGGAAAGGGAAAGGGAGAGGGGGAGGGAATAGGAAAGGGAATAGGAAAGGGAAAGGGAAAGGAAAGGGAATAGGAAAGGGAAAGGAATAGGAAAGGGAATAGGAAAGAGACAGTGAAAGGGAATAGGACAGGGAAAGGGAAAGGGAATAGGAAAGGGAATGGGAAAGGAAAGGGAATAGGAAAGGGAATGGGGGATAGCTAGTCAGTTGTCCAACTGAATGTATTCAACTGAAATGTGTCTTCCACTTTCAACCCAAACCCTCTGAAAGAGGGAAAGGGAAGGGAATAGGAAAGGGGAATGGAATGGGAAAAGGAAAGGAATAGGAAAGGGAATGGGAAAGGGAAAGGGAAAAGGGAAAGGGAAAAGGAAAGGGAAAAGGAAATGGAAAGGGAAAAGGAAAGGGAATAGGACAGTTCAAGGGAAAGGGGATGGGAATAGGAAAAGGAATAGGAAAGGGAAAGGAAAGGGAATAGGAAGGGGAAAGGTATAGGGAAGGGCAATAGGAAAGAGAATAGGAAAGAGACAGGGAAAGGGAATAGGAAATGGAAAGAGAATAGGAAAGGGAAAGGGATAGGAAAGGGAATAGGAAAGGGAAAGGGAAAAGAAAGGGAATAGGAAAGGGAATAGGAAAGGGAAAGGGGAAAGGAAAGGGAAAAGGAAAGGGAAAAGGAAAGGGAATAGGAAAGGGAAAGGGAATGGGGATGGGAATAGGAAAGGGAATAGGAAAGGGAAAGGAAAGGGAATAGGAAGGGGAAAGGGATAGGGAAGGGCAATAGGAAAGGGAATAGGAAAGGGAATAGGATAGGGAATAGGAAAGAGACAGGGAAAGGGAATAGGAAATGGAAAGAGGATAGGAAAGGGAAAGGGATAGGAAAGGGAATAGGAAAGGGAAAGGGAAAGGGGATAGGAAAGAGAAAGGAATAGGAAAGGGAATAGGAAAGAGACAGCGAAAGGGAATAGGAAAGGGAAAGGGAAAGGGAATAGGAAATGGAAAGAGAATAGGAAAGGGAAAGGGATAGGAAAGGGAATAGGAAAGGGAAAGAGGAAGGGAATAGGAAAGGGAAAGGAATAGGAAAGGGAATAGGAAAGGGAATAGGAAAGAGACAGCGAAAGGGAATAGGAAAGGGAAAGGGAAAGGGAATAGGAAAGGGAAAGGAATAGGAAAGGGAATAGGAAAGAGACAGCGAAAGGGAAAGGGGAAGGGAATAGGAAAGGGAATAGGAAAGGGAAAGGGAAAGGAAAGGGAATAGGAAAGGGAAAGGAATAGGAAAGGGAATAGGAAAGGGAATAGGAAAGGGAATAGGAAAGAGACAGCGAAAGGGAATAGGAAAGGGAAAGGGAATAGGAAAGGGAATAGGAAAGGGAATGGGAAAGGGAATGGGAAAAGGAAAGGGAATAGGAAAGGGAATGGAAAGGGAAAAGGAAAGGGAATAGGAAAGGGAAAGGGAATAGGAAAGGGAATGGGAAAGGGAATAGGAAAGGGAATAGGAAAGGGAACAGGAAAGGGAATGGGAAAGGGAAAGGGGGATAGCTAGTCAGTTGTCCAACTGAATGTATTCAACTGAAATGTGTCTTCCACTTTCAACCCAAACCCTCTGAATCAGAGATGCGGGGGTGGGGGGGTTGCCTTAATCCACATCCTCGTCTTCGGCGCCCGTGGAGCAGTGGGTTAACTGCCTTGCTCAGGGGCAGAATGACTGATTTTTACCTTGTCAGCTCTGGGATTCGATCCAGCAACCTTTCGGTTAGGGTGTGTGTATCTGTGTTTGATGTACAAAGTAGTGCACTGTGTAGGGAACAGGGGGCCATTTGATATGCAACCCTGTGAGGATTCTTCACATTGGCAGGTCTGGGGTCAGATTTTGTGGCTTAATTGGAGCTTCCAACACGATCATCCCACGGTTAGCTAGACAATCAATTAAAGTTTATAATGTGATCATCCCACGGGTAAGTAGACAATCAATTAAAGTTTATAACCTGATCATCTCACGGGTAGCTGGACAATAGATTAAAGCACATTCTGTAATGGAAGACTAAGCCACTATTACGTAATTAGTCTAATGAACTGTGCTTCCTCTCCTCTCGTCCCTGGTTAGGTGGAGTACTGGGCTGATTGGTGCTGAGTCATGGCTGGCTGTGTGGCTGGGGGAAATGTCTTTAACATGTTAATGCCATGGGGCCTAGAGAAAAGTACTGTATTTAACCATCTGATGGTTCTCTCATTGATGTACTGTATTTAACCATCTGATGGTTCTCTCATTGATGTACTGTATTTAACCATCTGATGGTTCTCTCATTGATGTACTGTATTTAACCATCTGATGGTTCTGTCATTGATGTACTGTATTTAACCATCTGATGGTTCTCTCATTGATGTACTGTATTTAACCATCTGATGGTTCCCTCATTGATGTACTGTATTTAACCATCTGATGGTTCTCTCACTGATGTACTGTATTTAACATCTGATGGTTCACTCATTGATGTACTGTATTTAACCATCTGATGGTTCTCTCATTGATGTACTGTATTTAACATCTGATGGTTCCCTCATTGATGTACTGTATTTAACATCTGATGGTTCTCTCATTGATGTACTGTATTTAACATCTGATGGTTCCCTCATTGATGTACTGTATTTAACCATCTGATGGTTCTCTCATTGATGTACTGTATTTAACCATCTGATGGTTCCCTCATTGATGTACTGTATTTAACCATCTGATGGTTCTCTCATTGATGTACTGTATTTAACATCTGATGGTTCACTCATTGATGTACTGTATTTAACCATCTGATGGTTCTCTCATTGATGTACTGTATTTAACATCTGATGGTTCTCTCATTGATGTACTGTATTTAACATCTGATGGTTCCCTCATTGATGTACTGTATTTAGCCATCTGATGGTTCTCTCATTGATGTACTGTATTTAACCATCTGATGGTTCACTCATTGATGTACTGTATTTAACCATCTGATGGTTCTCTCATTGATGTACTGTATTTAACCATCTGATGGTTCTCTCATTGATGTACTGTATTTAACATCTGATGGTTCACTCATTGATGTACTGTATTTAACCATCTGATGGTTCTCTCATTGATGTACTGTATTTAACATCTGATGGTTCTCTCATTGATGTACTGTATTTAACATCTGATGGTTCCCTCATTGATGTACTGTATTTAGCCATCTGATGGTTCTCTCATTGATGTACTGTATTTAACCATCTGATGGTTCACTCATTGATGTACTGTATTTAACCATCTGATGGTTCTCTCATTGATGTACTGTATTTAACCATCTAATGGTTCACTCATTGATGTACTGTATTTAACCATCTGATGGTTCTCTCATTGATGTACTGTATTTAACATCTGATGGTTCTCTCATTGATGTACTGTATTTAACCATCTGATGGTTCTCTCATTGATGTACTGTATTTAACATCTGATGGTTCTCTCATTGATGTACTGTATTTAACATCTGATGGTTCTCTCATTGATGTACTGTATTTAACCATCTGATGGTTCTCTCATTGATGTACTGTATTTAACATCTGATGGTTCTCTCATTGATGTACTGTATTTAACATCTGATGGTTCTCTCATTGATGTACTGTATTTAACCATCTGATGGTTCTCTCATTGATGTACTGTATTTAACATCTGATGGTTCTCTCATTGATGTACTGTATTTAACATCTGATGGTTCTCTCATTGATGTACTGTATTTAACCATTTGATGGTTCTCTCATTGATGTACTGTATTTAACATCTGATGGTTCTCTCATTGATGTACTGTATTTAACCATCTGATGGTTCTCTCATTGATGTACTGTATTTAACCATTTGATGGTTCACTCATTGATGTACTGTATTTAACCATCTGATGGTTCTCTCATTGATGTACTGTATTTAACCATCTGATGGTTCACTCATTGATGTACTGTATTTAACCATTTGATGGTTCTCTCATTGATGTACTGTATTTAACCATCTGATGGTTCTGTCATTGATGTACTGTATTTAACCATCTGATGGTTCACTCATTGATGTACTGTATTTAACCATTTGATGGTTCTCTCATTGATGTACTGTATTTAGCCATCTGATGGTTCTGTCATTGATGTACTGTATTTAACCATCTGATGGTTCTGTCATTGATGTACTGTATTTAACCATCTGATGGTTCTGTCATTGATGTACTGTATTTAACCATCTGATGGTTCTCTCATTGAGCCTATAAATATCTAAGCATTTGGATTGAGATGTACTATCTTTTTTTTTACATATGTATGAACCAGTCAAAAAGCAGAGATTTAAAGTGCTCTTCTTCGATATAAATATTCTGTATCTTGCATCTTCCTAAACACCATTAAGTAGAGCTAACAGTCAACCTTCCTGCCTGTTCCTGACTCTGGTGACTCTCCATTGACTAGACTGCAGAAGCCACTACTCCTACACCTTTGTATTCCGTCTACCATCTCGTCCTTCACTTTATCACAGGGGACGGTTTTAAATACGCATCGCTGCATCCTGTATCAAAAGGATGCTTCTCATTATAGTAGATGACTTCATTATTATATTTTTGTTGACAAGCTTAAAACATGAGATACAAAACCCCATTCACAAGGTTGGTTAACTCTTGGGATTCCTCGGGTCTCCACCACACTAGGTAATTCTGCTTTTAGTTTTAAATTAAAGCATCTCATTGCTGGAACCAACTACAAAATACTTTACAATTGGATGTTCTGGTGCCGCTCAGGCAATTACAAATACTGATTGGGGTTTATTCTTATTAAGAATGTCATTGTTTTTCTTAAATATTTGTGTTGTGCTGTATTTGACTGGTTTTATTTTGGTTAATATTTGTCTTATGAAATTGTACAAACACGGCTCCCTTCTGAAAATGAACCTGGTCTCAGGGTGTATCTCCGCTTAAAAGAAGATTCCAATAAATAATGAAAGACCCTCCCTATACAATACGTCTTCTCTTTAGAGACTGCTACACCAGAATCTATTCAGTCAGGTATAAACCTTCTCTGTAGAGACTGCGACACTAGACTCTATTCAGTCAGGTAGAAACCTTCCCTGTAGAGACTGCTACACTAGACTATATTCAGTCAGGTAGAAACCTTCCCTGTAGAGACTGCTACACTAGACTCTATTCAGTCAGGTAGAAACCTTCCCTGTAGAGACTGCTACACTAGACTCTATTCAGTCAGGTAGACACCTTCTCTGTAGAGACTGCTACACTAGACTCTATTCAGTCAGGTAGAAACCTTCTCTGTAGAGACTGCTACACTAGACTCTATTCAGTCAGGTAGAAACCTTCTCTGTAGAGACTGCTACACTAGACTCTATTCAGTCAGGTAGACACCTTCTCTGTAGAGACTGCTACACTAGACTCTATTCAGTCAGGTAGACACCTTCTCTGTAGAGACTGCTACACTAGACTCTATTCAGTCAGGTAGACACCTTCCCTGTAGAGACTGCTACACTAGACTCTATTCAGTCAGGTAGACACCTTCTCTGTAGAGACTGCTACACTAGACTCTATTCAGTCAGGTAGAAACCTTCCCTGTAGAGACTGCTACACTAGACTCTATTCAGTCAGGTAGAAACCTTCTCTGTAGAGACTGCTACACTAGACTCTATTCAGTCAGGTAGACACCTTCTCTGTAGAGACTGCTACACTAGACTCTATTCAGTCAGGTAGAAACCTTCTCTGTAGAGACTGCTACACTAGACTCTATTCAGTCAGGTAGAAACCTTCTCTGTAGAGACTGCTACACTAGACTCTATTCAGTCAGGTAGACACCTTCTCTGTAGAGACTGCTACACTAGACTCTATTCAGTCAGGTAGACACCTTCTCTGTAGAGACTGCTACACTAGACTCTATTCAGTCAGGTAGAAACCTTCTCTGTAGAGACTGCTACACTAGACTCTATTCAGTCAGGTGGAAACCTTCTCTGTAGAGACTGCTACACTAGACTCTATTCAGTCAGGTAGAAACCTTCTCTGTAGAGACTGCTACACTAGACTCTATTCAGTCAGGTAGAAACCTTCTCTGTAGAGACTGCTACACTAGACTCTATTCATTCAGGTAGAAACCTTCTCTGTAGAGACTGCTACACTAGACTCTATTCAGTCAGGTAGAAACCTTCTCTGTAGAGACTGCTACACTAGACTCTATTCAGTCAGGTAGAAACCTTCTCTGTAGAGACTGCTACACTAGACTCTATTCAGTCAGGTAGACACCTTCTCTGTAGAGACTGCTACACTAGACTCTATTCAGTCAGGTATAAATCTTCTCTGTAGAAACTGCTACACTAGACTCTATTCAGTCAGGTAGAAATATTATACATTTGACAGTTTTCCAAAACTAAAACTAAAAATCAATCGCCCAAAGAGCACTAAAACGACTGTTTTACGTGACTAAACTTAACATCAATCACTCAAAAATATTTTTTATCTTGACATCATTACATTATCTTGACATCATTACATCATCTTTACATGATTACATCATCTTTACATCAGTACATTATCTTTACATCATTACATTATCTTTACATCATTACATCATCATTACATAATTACATTATCTTGACATCATTACATTATCTTTACATCATTACATCATCTTTACATCAGTACATTATCTTTACATCAGTACATTATCTTTACATCATATTTGCATAATTACATTATCTTTACATCATTACATAATTACATTATCTTTACATCATTACATCATCTTTACATAATCACATCATCTTTACATCATCATTACATAATTACATCATCTTTACATCATTACATCATCTTTACATCATCATTACATAATTACATTATCTTTACATTATCTTTACATCATCATTACATAATTACATTATCTTTACATCATTACATCATCTTTACAGCATCATTACATAATTACATTATCTTTACATCATTACATCATCTTTACATCATCATTACATAATTACATCATCTTTACATCATCATTACATAATTACATTATCATTACATCATTACATCATCTTTACATCATTACATCATCTTTACATCATTACATCATCTTTACATGATCTTTACTTCATCAAATCATTACATCATCTTTACATTATTATATAATGTTTACATCATTACATCATCTTTACATCATTGCATCATCTTTACATCATCTTTACATCATCTTTACATTATTACATCATCTTTACAGCATTACATCATCTTTACATCATTACATCATCTTTACATCATTACATCATCTTTACATCATCTTTACATTATTACATCATCTTTACATCATTACATCATCTTTACATCATTACATCATCTTTACATCATTACATCATCTTTACATCATCTTTACATTATTACATCATCTTTACATCATTACATCATCATTACATCATTACATCATCTTTACATCATCTTTACATTATTACACCATCTTTACATCATTACATCATCTTTACATCATTACATCATCTTTACATCATCTTTACATTATTACATCATCTTTACATCATTACATCATCTTTACATCATTGCATCATCTTTACATCATCTTTACATCATCTTTACATCATTGCATCATCTTTACATCATTACATCTTTACATTATTACATCATCTTTACATCATTGCATCATCTTTACATTATTACATCATCTTTACATCATTGCATCATCTTTACATTATTACATCATCTTTACATCATTACATCATCTTAACGTCATCTTTACATCATTACATCTTTACATTATTACATCATCTTTACATCATTACATCATCTTTACATCATTACATCTTTACATCATTGCATCATCTTTACATTATTACATCATCTTTACATCATTACATCATCTTTACGTCATCTTTACATCATTACATCTTTACATTATTACATCATCTTTACATTATTACATCATCTTTACATCATTGCATCATCTTTACATCATCTTTACATCATCTTTACATCATTACATCTTTACATAATTTTCACATAATATTTTCATGAAATGCTATGTGGTCCAAACAGGAAGCACACATTTTTGACCTGGGTTTGCAAGCAAGGTCCATACGGGGATGAGCTGTTCTGAGAATAGTGACAGGTGTCAGCAGAATGCTTTACATCAGTACATTATCTTTACATCATCTTTACATAATTACATTATCTTTACATCATTACATAATTACATTATCTTTACATCATTACATCATCTTTACATCATCACATCATCTTTACATCATCATTACATAATTACATTATCTTTACATCATTACATCATCTTTACAGCATCATTACATAATTACATTATCTTTACATCACTACATCATCTTTACATCATCATTTTTTCTTTTTGTAATCCGTGATTGACTGTAGACCAGCGTTGAACAGACCTGAGCGCGGGAGCTTGTTGTTTGAGTTTCTGTTTGTAGGCTGGAATCAACAAAATGGAGTCGTGGTCAGCTTTTCCCCCTTTCGGAAAAGCTGACCACGACTCCATTTTGTTGATTCCAGCCTACAAACAGAAACTCAAACAACAAGCTCCCGCGCTCAGGTCTGTTCAACGCTGGTCCGACCAATCTGAATCCACGCTTCAAGACTGCTTCGATCACGCGGATTGGAATATGTTCCGCATCGCGTCCAACAACAATATTGACGAATATGCTGATTCGGTGAGCGAGTTCATTAGGAAGTGCATTGACGATGTCGTACCCACAGCAACGATTAAAACATTCCCAAACCAGAAACCGTGGATTGACGGCAGCATTCGCGTGAAACTGAAAGCGCGAACCACTGCTTTTAACCAGGGCAAGGTGACCGGAAGCATGACCGAATACAAACAGTGTAGCTATTCTCTCCGCAAGGCAATCAAACAGGCTAAGTCCCAGTACAGAGACAAAATCGAGTCGCAATTCAACAGCTCAGACACAAGAGGTATGTGGCAGGGTCTACAGTCAATCACGGATTACAAAAAGAAAACCAGCCCCGTCGCGAACCAGGATGTCTTGCTCCCAGACAGGCTAAACAACTTTTTTGCCCGCTTTGAGGACAATACAGTGCCACTGACACGGCCCCCTACCAAAACCTGCGGGCTCTCCTTCACTGCAGCCGAGGTGAGTAAAACATTTAAACGTGTTAACCCTCGCAAGGCTGCAGGCCCAGACGGCATTCCCAGCCGCGTCCTCAGAGCATGCGCAGACCAGCTGGCTGGTGTGTTTACGGACATATTCAATCAATCCTTATCCCAGTCTGCTGTTCCCACATGCTTCAAGAGGGCCACCATTGTTCCTGTTCCCAAGAAAGCTAAGGTAACTGAGCTAAACGACTACCGCCCCGTAGCACTCACTTCCGTCATCATGAAGTGCTTTGAGAGACTAGTCAAGGACCATATCACCTCCACCCTACCGGACACCCTAGACCCACTCCAATTTGCTTACCGACCCAATAGGTCCACAGACGACGCAATCGCAACCACACTGCACACTGCCCTAACCCATCTGGACAAGAGGAATACCCATGTGAGAATGCTGTTCATCGATTACAGCTCAGCATTCAACACCATAGTACCCTCCAAACTCGTCATCAAGCTCGAGACCCTGGGTCTCGACCCCGCCCTGTGCAACTGGGTCCTGGACTTCCTGACGGGCCGCCCCCAGGTGGTGAGGGTAGGTAACAACATCTCCACCCCGCTGATCCTCAACACTGGGGCCCCACAAGGGTGCGTTCTGAGCCCTCTCCTGTACTCCCTGTTCACCCACGACTGCGTGGCCATGCACGCCTCCAACTCAATCATCAAGTTTGCGGATGACACTACAGTGGTAGGCTTGATTACCAACAACGACGAGACGGCCTACAGGGAGGAGGTGAGGGCCCTCGGAGTGTGGTGTCAGGAAAATAACCTCACACTCAACGTCAACAAAACAAAGGAGATGATTGTGGACTTCAGGAAACAGCAGAGGGAGCACCCCCCTATCCACATCGACGGGTCAGTAGTGGAGAAGGTGGAAAGTTTTAAGTTCCTCGGTGTACACATCACGGACAAACTGAATTGGTCCACCCACACAGACAGCGTTGTGAAGAAGGCGCAGCAGCGCCTCTTCAACCTCAGGAGGCTGAAGAAATTCGGCTTGTCACCAAAAGCACTCACAAACTTCTACAGATGCACAATCGAGAGCATCCTGTCGGGCTGTATCACCGCCTGGTACGGCAACTGCTCCGCCCACAACCGTAAGGCTCTCCAGAGGGTAGTGAGGTCTGCAGAACGCATCACCGGGGGCAAACTACCTGCCCTCCAGGACACCTACACCACCCGATGTCACAGGAAGGCCATAAAGATCATCAAGGACAACAACCACCCAAGCCACTGCCTGTTCACCCCGCTATCATCCAGAAGGCGAGGTCAGTACAGGTGCATCAAAGCAGGGACCGAGAGACTGAAAAACAGCTTCTATCTCAAGGCCATCAGACTGTTAAACAGCCACCACTAACATTTAGCGGCCGCTGCCAACATACTGACTCAACTCCAGCCACTTTAAAAATGGGAATTGATGGAAATTATGTAAAAATGTACCACTAGCCACTTTAAACAATGCCACTTAATATAATGTTTACATACCCTACATTACCCATCTCATATGTATATACTGTACTCTATATCATCTACTGCATCTTGCCATCTTTATGTAATACATGTACCACTAGCCACTTTAAACTATGCCACTTTATGTTTACATACCCTACAGTACTCATCTCATATGTATATACCGTACTCTATACCATCTACTGCATCTGCCATGCCGTTCTGTACCACCACTCATTCATATATCTTTATGTACATATTCTTTATCCCTTTACACTTGTGTGTGTGTGTAAGGTAGTAGTTGTGGAATTGTTAGGTTAGATTACTTGTTGGTTATTACTGCATTGTCGGAACTAGAAGCACAAGCATTTCGCTACACTCGCATTAACATCTGCTAACCATGTGTATGTGACTAATAAAATTTGATTTGATTTGATTTGATTTGATTTGATTACATAATTACATTATCATTACATCATTACATCATCTTTACATCATTACATCATCTTTACATCATTACATCATCTTTACATGATCTTTACTTTATCAAATCATTACATCATCTTTACATTATTATATAATGTTTACATCATTACATCATCTTTACATCATTGCATCATCTTTACATCATCTTTACATCATCTTTACATTATTACATCATCTTTACAGCATTACATCATCTTTACATCATTACATCATCTTTACATCATTACATCATCTTTACATCATCTTTACATTATTACATCATCTTTACATCATTACATCATCTTTACATCATTACATCATCTTTACATCATTACATCATCTTTACATTATTACATCATCTTTACATCATTACATCATCATTACATCATTACATCATCTTTACATCATCTTTACATTATTACACCATCTTTACATCATTACATCATCTTTACATCATTACATCATCTTTACATCATCTTTACATTATTACATCATCTTTACATCATTACATCATCTTTACATCATTGCATCATCTTTACATCATCTTTACATCATCTTTACATCATTGCATCATCTTTACATCATTACATCTTTACATTATTACATCATCTTTACATCATTGCATCATCTTTACATTATTACATCATCTTTACATCATTGCATCATCTTTACATTATTACATCATCTTTACATCATTACATCATCTTAACGTCATCTTTACATCATTACATCTTTACATTATTACATCATCTTTACATCATTACATCATCTTTACATCATTACATCTTTACATCATTGCATCATCTTTACATTATTACATCATCTTTACATCATTACATCATCTTTACGTCATCTTTACATCATTACATCTTTACATTATTACATCATCTTTACATTATTACATCATCTTTACATCATTGCATCATCTTTACATCATCTTTACATCATCTTTACATCATTACATCTTTACATAATTTTCACATAATATTTTCATGAAATGCTATGTGGTCCAAACAGGAAGCACACATTTTTGACCTGGGTTTGCAAGCAAGGTCCATACGGGGATGAGCTGTTCTGAGAATAGTGACAGGTGTCAGCAGAATGCTTTGACAATGTACTCTGACAATCACGGTTTGTCTGCCAGGCAGATATATGTCATGTTAATAGGCTGCTGCCATTTGGTGTGGAAACAGAAGCCATGATGAGTAGAGCCAGTCAATTACAAAGCTACTTTTCCATGTGAGTGAGCAACAGAAATACAACAGCCTCAAGAAACACTTCCACCACTACACCGTTATTGAAATGACACAGCAAATATTGAACCGACATATATAGGATTCAAACTCGAAACTCATGAAATATTTTTCTATACATTTTAAGCTTATGGGATTTACTTAGTCAGTTATTACTCAGCCAAGTGCAAAATAAAATGATAGGCTTGAAACTAAATGTTATTCTGGTTTTAATATTAATCAGTCATTTAATTCATTGAATTAAGTCATGGAATTAAGTCATGATCACGATGTGTATTGCTATTGCTAGAGTCGACATAATGTAATGTAGTCTTGTGATGGCTGTGAAGTCCTGCATCTATAATGTAGTGTTGTGATGGCTGTGAAATCCTGCATCTATAATGTAGTGTTGTGATGGCTGTGAAATCCTGCATCTATAATGTAGTGTTGTGATGGCTGTGAAATCCTGCATCTATAATGTAGTGTTGTGATGGCTGTGAAATCCTGCATCTATAATGTAGTGTTGTGATGGCTGTGTAATACTGCATCTATAATGTAGTGTTGTGATGGCTGTGTAATACTGCATCTATAATGTAGTGTTGTGATGGCTGTGTAATACTGCATCTATAATCAAGTGTTTCTCTTTTTCTCATTTTCCATTTTTAAATTAAATATACCTTCCGGCAACCCGCCTCACCCAATGTGATACGGATCTGCTATTTTTAGACCTTATAGATTGAACCTCCATCAGAAGCGAATGAGCTAATTAGCTACTAGCTATTTAGTCATTGTTAGCCACTGCTAGAGGCCTTTACCTTTAGCTCAGACACCAGCCGATTTTAGCCTGGATAATACCAGCCAGTCTGCAAAGCGCGTTATCAACCCTGAGCATATCGGACTGCTTTCATCCACTACATCTCCGGATTCCTGCCGTAAGCTCTGGACCTTTACACCAGATCATCACAGCTAGCTAGCTGCTCCCGAGTGGTCCAGCCTCGAAGCTAGCCTTGAGCTAGGTACATCTCCCGGCCTGCTCAGTGGACCCTATGATCACTCGGCTACACAGCTGATGCCTCCCGGGCTCTTCACTGACACGACTAGAATCCACTACATCACCGGATTCCTGCCGTAAACTCTGGACCTTTGCATCGGATCATTTCTACTAGTGAGCTGCTACCGAGTGGCTATAGTGGCTAACGCCCTTGTCCCAGAGCTAGCACCAGTTAGCCTCGAGCCAGGCTCTTCTCCCGGCTAGCAAACTAAATTACTCTAGCTACAATTACCTCTTTTGCCAATTGGCCTGGACCCTTTGTTGACACGGCGCCCCACCGATCCATCACGACTGGTCTGCCGACGTATATCCGTCCGATCTGCAATCAACCGACCTTCTTCTGTGAAGACGTTCCGCTAGCCCCGGCCTGCTAACTTTATGAACGCCGTGTCTCCCGCCTGCTTGCGTAGTAACGACTACCTGTCGGCTTCCCTGTTTCATCTATTGCTGTTCACTGGACCCTATGATCACTTGACTACATAGCTGATGCCTGCTGGACTGTTCATTAATCACGGTTCTCCATTTTGTTTATTTTGGTTATCTGCCGGCCCCAGCCTCGAACTCAGGCCCTGTGTGTAGTTAACTGACCCTCTCTGCCCATTCATCGACATTTTACCTGTTGATGTTGTCTTAGCTGATTAACTGTTGTTGTCTTACCCGTTGTTGTCTTAGCTAGCTCTCCCAATCAACACCTGTGATTGCTTTATGCCTCGCTTTATGTCTCTCTCTAATGTCATCCCCAAATCCAATTCCTCCTTTGGCCGCCTTTCCTTCCAGTTCTCTGCTGCCAGTGACTGGAACGAATTGCAAAAATCGCTGAAGTTGGAGACTTATATTTCCCTCACTAACTTTAAGCATCAGCTATCTGAGCAGCTAACCGATCGCTGCAGCTGTACACAGCCCGTCTGTAAATATCCCATCCAACTACCTACCTCATCCCCATACTGTTTTTATTTACTTTTCTGCTCTTTTGCACACCAGTATTTCTACTTGCACATCACAATCTGCACATCTATCACTCCAGTGTTAATTTGCTAAATTGTAATTACTTCGCTACTATGGCCTATTTACTGCCTTACCTCTTTACTTCATTTGCACACATTGTACATAGATGTTTCTATTGTGTTATTGACTGTACGTTTGTTTATCCTATGTGCAACTCTGTGTTGTTGTTTTTGTAGCACTGCTTTGCTTTATCTTGGTCAGGTCGCAGTTGTAAATTAATAGCCTACCTGGCTTCTTATGGCTGCAGGGGCGGTATTGAGTAGCTTGGATGAAAAGGTGCCCATTGTAAACGGCCAGCTCCTCAGTCTCAGTTGCTAATATATGCATAGTATTATTAGTATTGGATAGAAAACACTCTAAAGTTTCTAAAACTGTTTGAATGATGTCTGTGAAATTAACCGCAACCTTGCATCTGGCTGTTTGGTTGAGCAGAGAGATATATAATAGTTTAATGAGGAGGATATGACACATGATGGGATTATGAGGAGGATATGACACATGAGGGGATTAGGAGGAGGATATGACACATGAGGGGATTATGAGGAAGATATGACACATGATGGGATTATGTGGAGGATATGACACATGATGGGATTATGAGGAGGATATAACACATGATGGGATTATGAGGAGGATATAACACATGATGGGGATTATGAGGAGGATATGACACATGGTGGGATTATGAGGAGGATATAACACATGATGGGATTAGGAGGAGGATATGACACATGATGGGATTATGAGGAGGATATGACACATTATGGGATTATGAGGAGGATATAACACATGATGGGATTATGAGGAGGATATGACACATGATGGGATAACGAGGAGGATATGACACATGATGGGATTAGGAGGAGGATATGACACATGATGGGATTATGAGGAGGATATGACACATGATGGGATTACGAGGAGGATATGACACATGATGGGATTAGGAGGAGGATATGACACATGATGGGATTATGAGGAGGATATGACACATAAGGGGATTATGAGGAGGATATGACACATAAGGGGATTATGACAAGGATATGACACATGACGGGATTATGAGGAGGATATAACACATGATGGGATTATGAGGAGGATATAACACATCATGGGATTACGAGGAGGATATGACACATGAGGGGATTAGGAGGAGGATATGACACATGAGGGGATTATGAGGAAGATATGACACATGATGGGATTATGTGGAGGATATGACACATGATGGGATTATGAGGAGGATATAACACATGATGGGATTATGAGGAGGATATAACACATGATGGGATTATGTGGAGGATATGACACATGATGGGATTATGAGGAGGATATAACACATGATGGGATTATGAGGAGGATATGACACATGATGGGATTATGAGGAGGATATGGCACATGGTGGGATTATGAGGAGGATATAACACATGATGGGATTATGAGGAGGATATAACACATGGTGGGATTATGAGGAGGATATAACACATGGTGGGATTATGAGGAGGATATAACACATGAGGGGATTATGAGGAGGATATAACACATGGTGGGATTATGAGGAGGATATAACACATGATGGGATTATGAGGAGGATATAACACATGGTGGGATTATGAGGAGGATATAACACATGAGGGGATTATGAGGAGGATATGACACATGAGGGGATTATGAGGAGGATATGACACATGATGGGATTATGAGGAGGATATAACACATGGTGGGATTATGAGGAGGATATTACACATGATGGGATCATGAGGAGGATATGACACTGTAATGCTGAGGCCTTATCTTTTAATACAGCATTAATAAGTGGGACCGAGAGTGGTGAAGCAGGGAGGGCTGGGACAGAGATGGATATGTGTTACTCTGACAGAGGTACGGGTACAGTTGTAGGGTAGAATCCACATTCTATTACCTTAACATTTCATCTGAACTTCAGCTATTTGTATTTGTTTATTTGGATCCTCATTAGCTTTTGCAGATGCAGCAGCTATTCTTCCTGGGGTCCAAACAGAACAAAAAACATGACAAGTTTATTTAACTTTTATTTAACTAGGCAAGTCAGTTAGCGCTTATTTGTGTCTGTGGTGATGCAGGCTCAGCTGTGTCTCTGGACTTGTCTAGACTTTAGTCTCTGGCCTTGTCTAGACTTTATTCTCTGGCCATATCTAGACTTAATTCTCAGGCCGTGTCTAGAATTTAGTCTCTGGTAAAAAGATAGTAGGTGGAGAGTAGGAGGTAGAGAGTAGGAGGAGGAGGAGAGTAGAAGATGTATTACTGTGCCCTTCATAAATCTAAAATAACAAACATTGAATAAATTGTAGAATTAGTTGTAGAAAGTACATCTGCCCCTACACTGTCTAAATCCTGTAGCTCCACCCATCTGCCCCTACACTGTCTAAATCCTGGAGCTCCACCCATCTGCCCCTACACTGTCTAAATCCTGTAGCTCCACCCATCTGCCCCTACACTGTCTAAATCCTCTCTGTGTACCCTAGAGCTCCACCTACATGCGTCTGCTCAGTGAATATTATACATGCAAGGTCCACCTGGCTCACTGTGTCTACGTCCCAATTCGCACCACATTCCCTGGGCCCATAATGGTCAAACATAGTGCCCTTTGAAAAGATTAGGGTTACTCTGTGTTTTCTTCCTCTTGATGAATTAGTGTTTGCCGTGTCACCTCAGTGATGTCTACCGGATGATTTCCAGATGGCTGAGTACAAGTCTGTGATTATCGTAACACACAGTTATTTCCACAACAATCGCAACATGACTGAAATCCCATCAGAGTGATTTCTCTTTCAGGGGCAGCTGTCACGGGTTAGAAAAACGCTGTAATGCTCGTCATACTGTCAGCAGTGGCTATGACTAGCAATGCTAAAACGAATAGTTCCTGTTTGAAAAATGTATTACATTTTCATCAATTCACTTCAGCTTAAGACACACAGTTGTGCTGTGAAGAGGAAGAGACAGTATCCCCTGCTGTGAAGAGGAAGATACAGTATAACCTACTGTGAAGAGGAAGATACAGTATCCCCTGCTGTGAAGAGGAAGAGACAGTATAACCTACTGTGAAGGGGAAGAGACAGTATTCCCTACTGTGAAGAGGAAGAGACAGTATAACCTACTGTGAAGAGGAAGAGACAGTAAAGCCTACTGTGAAGAGGAAGAGACAGTATCCCCTGCTGTGAAGAGGAAGAGACAGTATAACCTACTGTGAAGAGGAAGAGACAGTATAACCTACTGTGAAGAGGGAGAGACAGTATAACCTACTGTGAAGAGGAAGAGACAGTATATCCACTGCTGTGAAGAGGGAGAGACAGTATAACCAACTGTGAAGGGGCAAAATACCTCATCATCCCCTGCTGTGAAGAGGAGACATAGTTGTTCTGTGAAGGGGAAGAGACACCATCCCTTGCCGTGAACCGGAAGAGACAGTATTCCCTACTGTGAAGAGGAAGAGACCTCATAATCCCATGCTGTGAAGAGGAGACAGAGTTGTGCTGTGAAGGGGAAGAGACACCATCCCTTGCCGTGAACCGGAAGAGACAGTATTCCCTACTGTGAAGAGGAAGAGACCTCATAATCCCATGCTGTGAAGAGGAGACAGAGTTGTGCTGTGAAGGGGAGGAGACACCATCCCTTGCCGTGAACAGGAAGAGACAGTATTCCCTGCTGTGATGGTCTTGAGGCAAGTCGAGGAGAGTGCAGAAGGATGTGATTAAGTATTGTTGCTGCAGAGAGCAGCAGAGCAGGCCTCTAACGACAAGACAGTTGAACATAGTTGCTGTGTAAAGAGACGTTAGTGGATGATTAAGCATTGCTGCTGCAGAGCAGGGGGACGTGTTCCAAATAGCACCATAGTTTGTTTATAGTGCACTTGTTTTCACCAGAGGCTTTTGCCATTTGGGATACCTCCCAGGTCTGTAATGACAAGTCAGTGCCGGGGTCACGGAGCCCTGTTTACCCACAATCCTGATAGTCATCACACTTTCAGCACCAAGCAATCAGCCAATCAAGAGGCTGTTATGACCTCAGAAACACACACACACACATGCACACGCATGCACGCACGCACGCACACGCACACGCACACGCACACGCACACGCACACACACACACACACACAATCCCAGCCTCCCATCCCCATCCACAGCCTCCCATCCCCAGCCACAGCCTCCCATCCCCATCCCCAGTCTCCCATCCCCAGCCTCCCCACCCAGCCTCCCATCCCCATCCCCAGTCTCCCATCCCCAGTCTCCCATCCCCAGCCTCCACACCCAGCCTCCCATCCCCAGCCACAGCCTCCCATCCCAAGCCACAGCCTCCCATCCCCATCCCCAGTCTCCCATCCCCAGTCTCCCATCCCCAGCCTCCCCACCCAGCCTCCCATCCTCAGCCACAGCCTCCCATCCCCATCCCCAGTCTCCCATCCCCAGCCACAGCCTCCCATCCCAAGCCACAGCCTCCCATCCCCATCCCCAGTCTCCCATCCCCAGTCTCCCATCCCCAGCCTCCACACCCAGCCTCCCATCCCCAGCCACAGTCTCCCATCCCCAGCCACAGCCTCCCATCCCCAGCCACAGCCTCCCATCCCCATCCCCAGTCTCCCATCCCCAGCCACCCCACCCAGCCTCCCATCCCCATCCCCAGCCTTCCATCTCCAGCCTCCCATTCCCAGCCTCCCATCTCCAGCCCCAGCCTTCCATCTCCAGCCTCCCATTCCCAGCCTCCCATTCCCAGCCTCCCCTCCCAAGCCTCCAATCCCCAGCCTCCTATCCCCAGTCTCCCATCCCCAGCCTCCCATCCCCAGCCTCCCATCCCCAGCCTCCAATCTCCAGCCTCCCATCCCCAGCCTCCCATCCCTAGCCCAGCCCCATCCCCAGCCTCACATCCCCAGACCCAGCCTCCCATCCCCAGCCTCCCATCCCCAGCCTCCAATCTCCAGCCTCCCATCCCCAGCCTCCCATCCCCAGCCTCCCATCCCTAGCCCAGTCCCATCCCCAGCCTCCCAACCCCAGACCCAGCCTCCCATCCCCAGCCTCCCATCCCCAGCCCCAGCCTCCCATCCCCAGCCACCCATCCCCAGCCTCCCATCCCCATCCCCAGCCTCCCATCCCCATCCCCAGCCTCCCATCCCCATCCCCAGCCTCCCATCCCCAGCCTCCCATCCCTAACCCCAGCCTCCCATCCCCAGCCTCCCATCCCCAGCCTCCCATCCCCATCCCCAGCCTCCCATCCCCAGCCTCCCATCCCCATCCCCAGCCTCCCATCCCCATCCCCAGTCTCCCATCCCCATCTTCCCATCCCCAGTCTCCCATCCCCAGCCTCCCATCCCCAGCCTCCCATCCCAGCCTCCCATCTCCAGCCTCCCATCTCCAGCCTCCCATCCCCAGCCTCCCATCCCCATCCCCAGCCTCCCATCACCAGCTTCATCCCCATCCCCCCAGCCCCATCCCCCCCATCCCCAGCCTACCATCCCCATTCCCAGCCTCCCATCCCCAGCCTCATCCCCATCCCCAGCTTTCCATCTCCAGCCTCCCATCCACAGCCTCCCATCCCATCCCCAGCCTCCCATCCCCATCCCCAGCCTCCCATCCCCAGCCTCCCATCCCCAGCCTCCCATCCCCAGCCTCCCATTCCCAGCCTCCCATCTCCAGCCTCGCATCCCCACCCCCAGCCTCCCATCCCCATCCCCCCATCCCCATCCCCCCATCCCCAGCCTCACATCCCCAGTCTTATCCCCAGCCTCCCATCCCATCCCCAGCCTCCCATCCCCAGCCTCATCCCCAGCCTCCCATCCCATCCCCAGCCTCCCATCCCCAGCCTCATCCCCATCCACCCTTCCCCATCATCTCATCCCCATCCCCCCATCCCCAGCCTCCCATTCCCAGCCCCAGTCTCCCATCCCCAGTCTCCCATCCCCAGCCTCCCATCCCCAGCCTCATCCCCAGGCTCATCCCCAGCCTCCAATCCCCAGCCTCCCATCCCATCCCCAGTCTCCCATCCCCAGCCTCCCATCCCCATCCCCAGCCTCCCATCCCCATCCCCCCATCCCCAGCCTCCCAATCTCCCATCCCCATCCTCCAATCCCCAACCTCCCATCCCCATCCCCAGCCTCCCATCCCCATCCCCAGCCTCCCATTCCCATCCTCCAATCCCCAGCCTCCCATCCCCATCCCCAGCCTCCCATCCCCATCCCCAGCCTCCCATCCCCAGCCCCAGCCCCCCATCCCCATCCCCACCCCCCCCCATCCCCAGCCTCCCATCCCCATCCCCAGCCTCCCATCCGCATCCCCATCCCCATCCTCCCATCCCCAGTCTCCCATCCCCAGTCTCCCATCCCCAGCCTCCCATCCCCAGTCTCCCATCCCCAGCCTCCTATCCCCAGCCTCCCATCTCCAGCCTCCCATCTCCAGCCTCCCATCCCCAGCATCCCATCCCCATCCCCAGCCTCCCATCTCCAGCCTCAACCCCATCCCCCATCCCCGGCATTCCATCTCCAGCCTCCCATCCACAGCCTCCCATCCCATCCCCAGCCTCCCATCCCCATCCCCAGCCTCCCATCCCCAGCCTCCCATCCCCAGCCTCCCATCCCCAGCCTCCCATCCCCAGCCTCCCATCCCCAGCCTCCAATTCCCAGCCTCCCATCTCCAGCCTCCCATCCCCAGTCTCCCATCCCCAGTCTCCCATCCCCAGCCTCCCATCCCCATCCCCAGCCTTCCATCTCCAGACTCCCATTCCCAGCCTCCCATCTCCAGCCCCAGCCTTCCATCTCCAGCCTCCCATTCCCAGCCTCCCATTCCCAGCCTCCCCTCCCAAGCCTCCAATCCCCAGCCTCCTATCCCCAGTCTCCCATCCCCAGTCTCCCATCCCCAGCATCAGTCCCATAACGGACCAGCCCTGAGGGAACACATTTATCTGTTCTAATTGTCCTAAGTGATGAAGGAGACGTAGACTAAATGATGCAGAGATGAATCCTGGTAACTTCCTAGCTGGACAGACTCCATATCTCTCTGTGTGAGTCCCCGCGGAGTCACCAGCACATCCATTTGCTAATAGTTTTACCACCGTAATGGCTGAACCCTGCTCTTTTGCTGTCAGACACAAACACATCCGCACACACACACAGACACACACACACAGACACACACACACACACACACACACACACACACACACACACACACACACACACACACACACACACACACACACACACACACACACACACACACACACACACACACACACACACACACACACACACACACACACACACACAGACACACACACACACACAGACACACAGACACCACACAGACACACAGACACACAGACACCACACAGACACCACACAGACACCACACAGACACCACACACACACACAGACACACAGACACACCACACAGACACACACACACAGACACACACACACAGACACACACACACAGACACACAGACACAGACACACACACACACACACACACACACACACACACACACACACACACACAGACACACATACACACACAGACACACAGACACACACAGACACACAGACACACAGACACCACACAGACACCACACAGACACCACACAGACACCACACAGACGCCACAGACACACCACACAGACACACATACACTCACAGACACACCACATAAACCATGTTGTTACCTGGTACTCCCTATGTGTGTGTGTGTGTGTGTGTGTATTCATTCAGATCTCCACATGTTGTATATTTATTACATTTATTCTGAAGAAAAACATTTCCTCATCAATCTACATATAATAGAAAGTGAAAACAGGTTATAATTTTTTACAAATGTATTGAAAATTTTACAGAAATTGAGCTCAGGTGCATCCTGTTTCCATTGATCTTCCTTGAGATGTTTATTCAACTTGATTGGAGTCCACCTGTGGTAAATTAAATTGATTGGACATGATTTGGAAAGGTGCACACCTGTCTACATAAGGTCCCACAGTTGCTCACACGTGTCTATGTCAATCTTCTTAAGGCTAGGCGTCCCGCTAGCGGGACAACTCAGGTGGACCTGGAGGCCACGCAAATCAAATAAATAATAATACAAATTATGGATATTAAACATGTAGGTACATACAGGTGTTGTATATTGGCTGAAAGCTTAAATTCTTGTTAATCTAACTGCACCGTCCGATTTACAGAAGCTATTACAGCGAAAGCCTGCCATGCGATTGTTTGAGGACAACGCCCCACATCAAAATATTTTTCCACTGGCACAGGTTTCATACATTCACAAATAACGATTAAATATTGACTTACTTTTTGTAAATCTTCCTCTGATTTGTCATCCAAAGGGTCCTAGCTATAACATGTAGTGTCGTTTTTTTTGTTAAAATCCTTCTTTATATCCCAAAAAGTCTGTTTAGTTGGCGTCATCGATTTGAATAATCCACTGGTTCCACATGCAAAGAAAGGAATCTGAAAATGTACCCCTAAACTTTGTTTCAACAAATCAAAATACGTTTCTATTAAATCCTCAGATAACCTAAACTGTAATCCAAATATAATATTTCATACGGAAAGAAGTATGTTCAATAGGAGAGCGGTATTAGCAGGTGAGCGTTGTCTTCATGATGCCCGCATACACAAATTTCCAAGCAGATGACCTTGTACTAAAACTCATTATTCTTACTCGTTTTGGAAGAAACAAGCCTGAAACCTTGAACAAAGACTACTGACACCCAGTGGAAGCCATAAGAATTGCATACTGGGAGCTAGATTGAATTATTTCCCTATACTTTCCATTGGAAAAGCATGGGCTCTCAAAACAAAAAATCTGGGTGGTTTTTCTTTGGATTTTCTTCATGGCTATTGGCTATGGAGAAAATGGCTATTGTGTTATAGTCTCCTACATTATTTTAACATTTCTACAAACGTCAGGGTGTTTTCTTTCCAATGGTACCAATTCTATGCGTATCCTGGCTTCAAGGCCTGAGCAACATTGCGTCTACTTTGGGCACGTCGGTCAGGCGTAAATTGAGAAAAAGGACCCTAGCCTGTATAAGGTCCCATAGTTGACAGCGCATGTCAGAGCAAAAACCAAGCCATGAGGTCGAAGGAATTGTCCGTAGAGCTCTGAGACAGGATTTTATCGAGACACAGATCTGGGGAAGTGTAGCAAAACATTTCTGGAGTATTGAAGGTCCCAAGAACACAGTGGCCTCCGTCATTCTTAACTTGTTATGGCTGCAGGGGGCGTATTGAAAAACTGGAAATATGTGCCCATTTTCAAACGGCCTCTTACTCAATTTTTGCTCGTACAATATGCATATTATTATTACTATTGGATAGAAAACAGTCTCTAGTTTCTAAAACCGTTTGAATTATTTCTCTAAGTGGAACAGAAGTCTTTTTACAGCCCATTTCCTATCCGGAAGTGAGATTTCCAAAATCGATGTCTCTCTTCAAGAGCTTGTCTATAAAAGGGCATGTCACTTAAGACTGTAGAAACACGTCATACGCCTTCCCCTGGGTGTCATGCGGAAGTGAGAGCAGAAATGACTTGATTATCTCGTCCTGGGATTGAACACAACCTCTTGGAGTGAGAGCTGCGCACTTTATTTTTTTTTCTGGGCGCGAAGTAGGACCTGGACTCGGCTCCTGGAAAACCCTCGTTAAAGGTGAATATGATCTCCGGCTTCGATTTTATTTGATACATGTCACAATATCATCCTAAAGTATGTTTTTTCAATATAGTTTAATTATATTATTGAAATTTTTTCTGGACTTTAGACGTGATGCGACGCAAGAATTTTGTCAAGACGGAGAGGTTAGCTCCACACGGCCAGTGTGCTTGCTAATTCAAGAGGGAAATCGTTCGTTATGGATCCAAAGAAAGACGGTTCTGAACAAAGGACCCCTTGGAGAACATTCTGATGGAAGATCAACAAAGATAAGGACCCAATTTGGGATGCTTTTTCATATATCTGTCGAACTGTGCTATTGCTACCGTTTGACTAGAATCGATGCTGCTGTGTGCTAGCTATTGTAGTAAGCTAATATAACGATATATTGTGTTTTCGCTGTAAAACACTTCAAAAATCGGAAATATTGGCTCTATTCACAAGATCTTTGTCTTTCATTAGCTATCCACCATATATTTTTCTGAAATGTTTTATGATGTGTAATTAGTAGTTGACGTTGGTGTCTGTATTTCCTCTGGCTACTCCCGTGCGATTTCTGACTGTAGCTATGATGGTAGCAGTAATGTAAAACTGATTTATAGCTAAAATATGCACATTCTTTGAACAAAACATAGATTTATTGTGTAACATGTTATAGGACTGTCATCTGAGGTAGTTTTTTCTAGGTTATTTAGGTTGGTTCTAGGTTAGTTAGGTTGGCTTGTGCATGCTACTTGCATCCTACTTGTGCTGTGAAAAATGTCTGTCCTCTTTTTTATTTGGTGGTGAGCTAACATAAATATATGTGGTGTTTTCTCTGTAAAACATTTAAAAAATCGGACATGTTGGCTGGATTGACAAGATGTTTATCTTTCAAATGCTGTATTGGACTTGTTAATGTGTGAAAGTTAAATATTTAAAAAAAAAATAGATTTTGAATTTCGCGCCCTGCACTTGAGCTGGATGTTGTCATAGGTGTACCGGCGTCAGGCTGCAGCCATAACAGGTTTTTAAATGGAAGAAGTTTGGAACCACCAAGACTCTTCCTAGAGCTGGCCGCCTGGCCAAACTGAGCAATCGGGGAGGAACGTGATGGTCACTCTGAAAGAGCTCCATAATTGCTCTGTGGAGATGGGAGAAACTTCTAGAAGGACAACCATCTCTGCAGCACTCCAGCAGTCAGGCCTTTATGGTAGAGTGGCCACACAGAAGCCACTCTTCAGTAAAAGGCACATGAAAGTCCGCTTGGTGTTTGCCAAAACACACCTAGGGACTCTCAGACCATGAGAAACAAGATTATCTGGTCTGGAGGAAACCTGTCACCATCCCTACTGTGAAGTACGGTGATGGCAGCATCATGCAGTGGGGATGTTTTTCAGCGGTGGGACTGGGAGACTAGTCAGGATCGAGAGAAAGATGAACGGAGCAAAAGTACAGCGAGATCCTTGATGAAAACCTGCTCCAGAGAGCTCAGGACTTCAGACTGGACAAAGGCCCTAAGCACACAGCCAAGACAATGCAGTAGAGTGTGTCCCAAGTCTAAGATTAAGGGTGTCTTTTCCCAGTTTAAAATTCAACATTGGCCATGCTGTAAATGAAGCATGATTTCTGCCACGCTCCAAAAAACTGTTAAAACCTCAATGGGACGGTTGAGCTAACGTGCGCTAATGTGATTAGCATGACGTTGTAAGTAACAGCAAACTTTCCAGAGATATCATGTAGTATAGTTTTGTTTGATAAAATCTATTTTTATATTCACATGTTGTAACTGGGTTGTACAGTTTGAACCCCTGCTGTCCCTGGCTCCACCCCCACCCCGCCCGGCCGTCTAGATGTGTGAAAGTTAGTGTATGAGCTAATGATCCATCATGTATGATATTCCTGGGAGTGTGTAAACTTAAATGTTGTATTACCATATCATTGTTCTACGTTCTCTATAGTTATGTACCAGAAAATGTATCAATTAACCAATTTGGCACATTTGGGCAGACTTGATACAAAATGTCAGAATAATAGTAGAGAATGATTTATTTCAGGTTTTCTTTCTTTCATCACATTCCCAGTGGGACAGAAGTTCACATATACTCAATTAGTATTTGGTAGCATTGCCTTAAAATTGTTTAACTTGGGTCAAACGTTTCGGGTATCCTTCCACAAGCTTCCCACAATATGTTGGGTGCATTTTGGCCCATTCCTCCTGACAGAGCTGGTGTAACTGATTCAGGTTTGGAGGCCTCCTTGCTCGCACACACTTTTTTCAGTTCTGCCCACACATTTTTTGGGGGATTAAGGTCATGGCTTTGTGATGGCCGCTCCAATACCTTGACTTTGTTCTTCTTAAGCCATTTTGCCACAACTTTGTAAGTATGCTTGGGGTCATTGTCCATTTGGAAGACCCATTTGCGACCAAACTTTAACTTCCTGACTGATATCTTGAGATGTTGCTTTAATATATCCACATAAATTTCCTGCCTCATGATGCCATCTATTTTGTGAAGTGCACTAGTCCCTCTTGCAGCAAAGCAACCCCGCAACATGATGCTGCCACCCCTGTGCTTCATGGTTGGGATGGTGTTCTTCGGCTTGCAAGCCTCCCCCTTTTCCCCCCAAACATAACGATGGTCATTATGGCCAAACAGTTCTATTTTTGTTTCATCAGACCAGAGGACATTTCTCAAAAAAGTACGATCTTTGTCCCCATTTATGGCGGTTTTGGAGCAGTGGCTTCTTCCTTGCTGAGCGACCTTTCAGGTTATGTCAATATAGGACTCGTTTTACTGTGGATATAGAGACTTTTGTACCTGTTTCCTCCAGCATCTTCACAAGGTCCTTTGCTGTTGTTCTGGGATTGATTTGCACTTCTATTGGAGACAGAACGCGTCTCCTTCCTGAGCGGTATGACGGCTGCGTGGTCCATGGTGTTTATACTTGCGTACTATTGTGTGTACAGATGAACATGGTACTTTTAGGCATTTTGAAATTGCTCCAAAGGATGAAACAGAATTGTGGAGGTATAAAACGAAATTCTGAGGTCTTGGCTGATTTCTTTTGATTTTACCATGTTGTCAAGCAAAGAGGCGCTGAGTTTGAAGTTAGGCCTTGAAATACATCCACAGGTACACCTCCAATTGACTCAAATGATGTCAATTAGCCTATCAGTAGCTTTTAAAGTAATGACATCATTTTCTGGAGTTTTCCAAGCTGTTTAAAGGCACAGTCAACTTAGTGTATGTAAACTTCTGACAAACTGGAATTGTGATACAGTGAATTTTAAGTGAAATATTCTGTCTGTAAACAATTGTTGGAAAAATGACTTGTGCCATGCACGAAGTAGATGTCCTAACCGACTTGCCAAAACTATAGTTTGTTAACAAGAAATGTGTGGAGTGGTTGAAAAACTAGTTTTAATGACTCCAACCTAAGTGTATGTAAACTTCCCAACTTTAACTGTAGCCTATAACCTGTTTTTGCGAAATGCAATCATCGAATATTGTAAGAGGGATTGTCTGCTTATATGCCCCCTGTTTTTAATCTATGGTTCTGACTTGGTGTACAAGAAGAACACTGTAACAATGGCCCACGTTCTGAATTCTGTCGCAGCACATTTCAAAAGTGCTGAACAAATAGTTATATTGAGTATGTCTGTCCTAGCTCGCTCATTAATGTCTTAATCGAAATTACGGATTGCCTCTTGTCGTCCCCTTATATCATAGTTTGTACATCTCAATTGTCATTAGAAACCTAATATGTTTAAGCAAGTCAGCCATATTTATTTTAAAGGCAGTAAATGAGGCTGAATGTACTAGTTCTCTGCCAGACAAGGCTCCACCTATAGGAGGGTGTCGCAGTGCTAAAGTGTTGGGACAGTTTTATGTAGGCCCTAACAGTTTGTGGGCACCGTTTGTCTCCGTTATAGCGCAATTAATGTATTGTTTAGTGTTGTGTTTTGTAATGGCTTTGCTGGCATGCGTCCCACTTTTTTTTTTACACCATACCAAGATTTCCATGCTAAATCGCCACTGCATGTATGTATGTATGTATGTATGTATGTATGTATGTATGTATGTATGTATGTATGTATGTATGCAAAGTGAAACATGCTGTCTGTATTTCATCTTCAACAAATGTACTAAAATGTCTAAGAACATGTTTTCACCCTGTCATTATGTGGTATTGTGAGTAGACAGATTAGAAAAAAAATCGATTTATTCAATGTTGAATTCAGGCTGTTACAAAACAAAATGTGGAATAAGTCAAAGGGTATGAATACTTATGAAGGCTGTGACGGGGAGGGAGGCTTTCAGAGGGAGATGGGCTCTTGGCTATATGCTCTCTCTCTCTCTCTCGCTCCCTGTTCTCTCTTCTCTCGCTATGTTCTCTTCCGTATTCAAAATCCAGACAGAGGAACATTTCATTGTGACCTAGTTTCACTTTCAAGGAAACGACTCCATCAAAAAGACATTGGCACATAAGAGAGTAGTGTAGAACGGAATTAAAACAGTGAATTAGTCCCACAGAAAACGCTTTCAAACATAAAAATGTAAACTTCAGCAAAAAGTATGTAAATAAGTGGCTCATATTTCAGTTGTTTTCAGCTCAGCCAATGGACTCAGAGAACACTGCAGTATTGTTTATATACTAACATCCTAATTGACCAAGGCCACTCTAATTGATTAAAGAAACACGGGGGGCCGGACTGCAATGCTGTTGTGTGTCAGACCCATAGTTCCTTCTCCGTTCCTCATCGGATCCCACAGTGTGTTTGCTTTGCACTGCAAAACGTCTTGCTGTCAGCAATCATCAGACCGCCATCCAGCAGGGGAAGAGAGTGGTTGCCAGAGGCATGGACACTGTGGAGAGGTGTTGTACCCTTTATATGGGAAGGGTCAATGCATGGACCGTAACTTGTTATATTGTACAGTAGCTGGATAGATGCTCTGTAGTGAAATATATGCCACATCCTCATTTTTCCCTCGTGTTTTCAGAAACCAATCAGAAACCATGACATTACTGAAGATGGCACCGTACTGTATGGATGATGTCTTGAGAGCCCTGACCCAACTTTGCTATTTTGTGATTGTCTTGCCGTCTTACAATTTTTTTGCACAAAAATAATACCGCTATCATTTCTTATGACCGACAGTAGCTTTTGAAGATCAGATCGGCAGTTACTAACCTGTCACTTTTGAAGATCAGATCGGCGATTACTAACCTGTCACTTTTGAAGATCAGATCGGCGATTACTAACCTGTAACGCTGTGCGCTGAGAGTCGGGAAGCAAGTGAGTGAGTGTTTTAATAAATAAACGTAACATAATACAAAACAAGAAACCACGAACAACGTACAGACATGACACATGAACAGAAACAATAACACCTGGGGTAGGAACCAAAGGGAGTGACATATATAGGGAAGGTAATCAGGCAAGAGATGGATTCCAGGAGAGTCTGATGACACGTAGGTGCGAGTAACGATGGCGACAGGTGTGTGACATAACGAGCAGCTTGGTGACCTAGAGGCCGGAGAGACAGCACCACCTCCCCGAAGCGCGGCTCCTGCCGCACGCTCAGATTCGAACCCTAACAGGACTGACCACCTGCTCTGATTCTAACAGGACTGACCACCTGCTCTGATTCTAACAGGACTGACCACCTGCTCTGATTCTAACAGGACTGACCACCTGCTCTGGTTCTAACAGGACTGACCACCTGCTCTGATTCTAACAGGACTGACCACCTGCTCTGGTTCTAACAGGACTGACCACCTGCTCTGATTCTAACAGGACTGACCACCTGCTCTGATTCTAACTGGACTGATCACCTGCTCTGATTCTAACAGGACTGACCACCTGCTCTGATTCTAACCCTAACAGGACTGACCACCTGCTCTGATTCTAACAGGACTGACCACCTGCTCTGATTCTAACAGGACTGACCACCTGTTCTGATTCTAACAGGACTGACCACCTGCTCTGATTCTAACAGGACTGACCGCCTGCTCTGATTCTAACAGGACTGACCACCTGCTCTGATTCTAACAGGACTGACCACCTGCCCTGATTCTAACAGGACTGACCACCTGCTCTGATTCTAACAGGACTGACCACCTGCTCTGATTCTAACAGGACTGACCACCTGCTCTGATTCTAACTGGACTGATCACCTGCTCTGATTCTAACAGGACTGACCACCTGCTCTGATTCTAACCCTAACAGGACTGACCACCTGCTCTGATTCTAACAGGACTGACCACCTGCTCTGATTCTAACAGGACTGACCACCTGTTCTGATTCTAACAGGACTGACCACCTGCTCTGATTCTAACAGGACTGACCGCCTGCTCTGATTCTAACAGGACTGACCACCTGCTCTGATTCTAACAGGACTGACCACCTGCCCTGATTCTAACAGGACTGACCACCTGCTCTGATTCTAACAGGACTGACCACCTGCTCTGATTCTAACAGGACGGACCACCTGCTCTGATTCTAACAGGACTGACCACCTGCTCTGATTCTAACAGGACTGACCACCTGCTCTGATTCTAACAGGACGGACCACCTGCTCTGATTCTAACAGGACTGACCACCTACTCTGATTCTAACAGGACGGACCACCTACTCTGATTCTAACAGGACTGACCACCTACTCTGATTCTAACAGGACTGACCACATGCTCTGATTCTCCAAACATGTACTCACTCATGCACACACACACACACACACACACAAACTATATACACATCACATATACTGCTATCAGACTCCTGTTATAATTCTCAGTTCATACATTGTCCCCATCCCCCCCTTCCCCAATACACGTTTACATATTGAACATTTTGCCTTCCTGTATTATACTTATCCAAAAATATTTTACCATGCGTATACCGTACATGCAACTAATAAAATGTTTTACTTCCTATGTGGCAGGGGCTACAGTCCTTTATGGATTACAAAGGAAGACCCAACCTTGATCTGCCCAACGATGTCTCTCTACCAGAGGAATTCATTGCATTTTATACATTTTATACAGGCTTTGACAAAAACAACACTTAGCCATGCACAAGGGTCCCCGCTGACCCAGAGGACTGGGTGATCTTTCTCTCCGAGGTCGACGTGAGTAAAACATTTTATCAGGTCAGCACTCGCAAGGCCGCGGGGCCAGAAGGTATTCCAGGGGGCGTTACAGTCAGAACAGCTTACAGTCATTTTCACGGTCATTTTCAACCTTTCCTGGTTCCAGTCTGTAATCCCCATGATGACCCCCATCATTTCTGTTCGGAAGACCTCTAAGGCTTCATGTCACAATGACCACCACCCTGTAGCACTCACATCTGTTATCATGAAGTGCTTTGAAAGGCTGGTTATGGCACACATCGACTCCACCATCCTAGACACCCTAGACCCACTCCAATTTGCATACCGCCCCAACAGATCCACAGATCACACAATCTCACTTGCACTCCACACTGCCTTCACCCACCTAGATAGGAGGAATACCTATGTCAGAATGCTCTCTCATTGACTACAGCTCAGCATTCAACACTATTGTCCCCTCCAAGCTCATGACTAAGCTAAGGACCCTGGGACTGAACACCTCCCTCTGCAACTGGTTCCTTATGTTCCAAACAGTCGGGACAGTTCCCTCTCAGGAGGCTGAAAAGATTTGACATGGACCCTCAAATCTCCAAAAAGTTCTACAGCTGCACCGTTGAGAGCATCTTGACTGGCTGCATCACTGCTTGGTACGGCAACTGCCCCGCCCTTGATCGCATGGCGCTACAGAGGGTGGTGCGGACAGCCCAGTACATCACTGGGGCCGAGCTCCCTGCTTTCCAGGACCTCTATATCAGGCGGTGTGAAAGGAAAGGCCCGGAACATTTTTAAAGACACCAGCCACTCAAACCCTGGACTGTTCTCTCTGCTTCCGCACGGCAGCTTCCCCAATCCATAAAACTGCTAACTAGCTAACAAAATGACTACATGGACTGACTTGACCCTGACTACACAATCACGGTACAACACACACACACACACACACACACACACACACACACACACACACACACACACACACACACACACACACACACACACACACACACACACACACACACACACACACACACACACGTGATATGTTGTGTAGTCCTCCAAGTTTATTAAGTTTCCATAAATGATGATGAACTTCACAGGGTGACGAATGTGCACAGTGATGAGCTCCTTTACAATAAACTTTTTTTTATTCTGGTGACATGATGATTGATACTTGGCTGCCGTTTGACAAATACAAATAATATTGTTCTTATCCATAATATTCTCATAATGTAGACCAGCCTACCCTCACTGTATGTGTGAGCTGTTGCCTAGACCAGAGTGAGAACTTTATTTAACGCAACAGATTTTGTGACAAAACCATCAGCGGAGATGAAAATATGATGGAAACCCGTTTAACTTGTGTTTTTCATTTGATATATGGGAATTTTTTCCACAAACGTTATTTTTTATCTGCGCTACGTCGTCATGCACTGACTTTTATCTACAATAAGTCAGTTTGATGGAAAGACATCTCTGGAGGGAAAATGTGCATACTGTTTTATGCAGATTTTTTTTAAATATTCACATGGAAATCTGTCGCAAATTGGAAACTATTGATGTTGTTTTTTGTTTTGACTCTATGCTCTGCACTTTTGATTTTAAATGATACAATGAGGTTAAAGTGTAGCTTGAATAAGATGTTCATTCGTATCAGGTGAACCATTGAGAACTTTCTGAACATAGTCCCCCCATTTTAGGGTAACAAAAGTACTGGGACAAATTTACTTATCTGTTTTTTATCTGTGTTTTAAATAATAAAAAGTGTAGTATTTGGTCCCATATTCACAGCACTTAATGTCTACATCGAGCTTGTGACTCTACAAACTTGTTATTATGTTATTTCCGAATAGAAATGTATTGTCATTTCAGAGTCAACCTATTCTTATTTAAAATATAAGTATGTTTCTAAACACTTCTATGTTAATGTGGATGCTACCATGATTACGGATAGTCCTGAATGAATCGGGAATAATGATGATTGAAAAAAAGTTACAGAGGCACAAATATCATACCCCAAAATGCTAACCTCCCCTGTTATTGTAATGGTGGGAGGTTAGCATGTCTTGGGGGTATGATATAAAATGCTAACCTCCCCTGTTATTGTAATGGTGAGAGGTTAGCATGTCTTGGGGGAATGATATAAAATGCTAACCTCCACTGTTATTGTAATGGTCAGAGGTTAGCATGTCTTGGGGGTATGATATAAAATGCTAACCTCCACTGTTATTGTAATGGTCAGAGGTTAGCATGTCTTGGGGGTATGATATAAAATGCTAACCTCCACTGTTATTGTAATGGTCAGAGGTTAGCATGTCTTGGGGGTATGATATAAAATGCTAACCTCCACTGTTATTGTAATGATGAGAGGTTAGCATGTCTTGGGGGTATGATATAAAATGCTAACCTCCCCTGTTATTGTAATGGTGAGAGGTTAGCATAACTTGGGAGTATGCTATCATTTCAAATCCAAAGTGCTGGAATACGGAGTGTCACTGTCCCTTTGGAGCTTACACAGTTCCAGGTTCAGTTCCAGGGTCAGTCACACAGTGTCTCTGTCCCTCTGTACACACCACAGAGCTGGGCTTTACGGAAGAGTGGCCAGAAAAAAGCCATTGCTTAAAGAAAAAAATAAGCAAACACGTTTGGTGTTCGTCAAAAGGCATTTGGGAGACTCCCCAAACATATGGAAGAAGGTACTCTGGTCAGATGAGACTAAAATGTAGCTTTTTTGGCCTTCAAGGAAAACGCTATGTCTGATGCAAACCCAACACCTCTCATCACTCTGAGAACACCATCCCCACAGTGAAGCATGGTGGTGGCAGCATCATGCTGTGGGGATGTTTTTCATCGGCAGAGACTGGGAAGGGACTGGTCAGATTGAAAGGAATGATGGATGGTGCTAAATACAAGGAACTTCTTGAGGGAAACCTATTTCAGACTTCCGGAGATTTAAGACTGGGACGGAGTTCACTTTCCAGCAGGACAATGACCCTTAGCATACTGCTATATATAGCAACTCTCGAGTGGTTTAAGGGGAAACATTTAAATGTCTTTAAATCCAATTGAGAATCTGTGGTATGACTTAAAGATGGCTGTACACAAGCGGAACCCATCCAACTCAAAGGAGCTGAAGCCGTTTTGCCTTGAAGAATGTCTTATTTCTTGTTTGTTTCACAATTAAAAACATTTTGCATCTTCAAAGTGTTGTATTTTGTAGATCAAATGATACAAACTCCCATTTTAATTCCAGGTTTTAAGGCAACAAAATAGTAAAAATGCAAAGGGGGGTGAATATTTTCACAAGCTGGGGATGATGGTATGAGGGCCAGATTGGGAATTTATCCAGGACACCAGGGTTAACACCCCAATTATTACAATACGTGCCAAGAGATCTTTAGTGACCACAGAGAGTCAGGACACCCATTTATTAACATCCCATTTGAAATACAGTACCCTACACAGGGCAATGTCCCCATTCACTTCCTTGGGGAATTGGGATGTTTTTTTTGTCAGACCAGAGGAAAGGGTGCCTCTTATTGGACTGCAGACATCACCTCCAGCAGCATCAGCATCAGGTCTCCCATCCAGGGACTGACCAGGACCAACCCTGCTTAGCTTCAGAAGCAAGGCAGCAGTGGGATGCAGGGTGGTATGCTGCTGGTGGAAAACATCAAAGTGTTGCTTACTGAACCTCCCAAAGTCATCCAATCGTTATAATAGGATTTGAACCAATCGCAAGCCCACATATGGTCAACTATTTCAACACCATTTCACACTGCTTTAAGACAGGCGTAGGGACTCATCTTGTTAAATCAAATCAGATGTTATTAGTCACGTGCCGAATACAACAGGTGTAGACCTTACAGTGAAATGGTTACTTACAAGCCCCTAACCAACAATGCAGTTTAAAAAATATGAATAAGAATAAGAAATAAAAGTAACAAGTTGTTAAAGAGTAGCAGTAAAAAAACAATAGTGAGACTGAGAACTGGTACGGAGTCAATGTGCGGGGGCACCGGTTAGTCGAGGTAATTGAGGTAATATGTACATGTAGGTAGAGATATTAAAGTGACTATGCATAGATAATAACAGAGAGTAGCAGTAGTGTAGAAGGGGTGGAGGGTAGCCACTTGATTAGCTGTTCAGGAGTCTTATGGCTTGGGGGTAGAAGCTGTTTAGAAGCCTCTTGGACCTAGAATTGGCGCTCCGGTACCGCTTGCCGTGCGTCACTGTGGAGCAGAAATACTAAAGGTAGGACAGTAGTATGCTTTGTCCAAGCCACATCGGCCCATAGGCCAGGAGTCCATCTCCTGTTTCTGAAGCGTGAGGCAGGGTGATGTACAGTACACCCCTTGGACATGAGCACTAGGTAAGATTCCATAGGAAACTAACTGCCCATAGAGATCACATCCTGGCATGTTGTGTCGTTGTTGTTGTTGTCGTTTTGTATCAATCACATTATTTGTAACCTAATCTGTTTGCTGTTGATCAAATATGTTTACTGTAGGTTTACTGTAGGAAACCAACTGCCCATAGAGATCACATCCTGGCATGTTGTGTCGTTGTTGTTGTTGTCGTTTTGTATCAATCACATTATTTGTAACCTAATCTGTTTGCTGTTGATCAAATATGTTTACTGTAAGTAACATGTCTGGGAGGCCTCCACTGTGAGGCTTACTGGGATCTGACTCTGTTCTCAGTTACATACTAACTGAATGACCCATCCCATCCTGTGTCAGAGACATGAGTTGACCCCCATTACTGCTCTGTCCTACTGAGAGGGGAAAGGTTTGATCTCTTTACTCTGTAATAACCAGTTGTCACATTGACAGAAATACATTTTACACAGCTCGCAAACCACCTCTACCATCACCTGACAGGCTGTTAACAAGGCAGCATTAATAGCCACCCGGAAAAACAGCAGGGAGTGTCCTCATCACCATGCCGTCACCATGACTACATCACCTCCATTTGTTATTGTCTGTGAATAGTCAGTTAAAATGAACTGGACAGATGCAATCATTCTTTCAGCGAATCTTGTATCTTGCCCATTAGTAACGCTGTGACACGTGACGTCAACACCATTACTGCTACGACCTGCTGAGAGGTAAAGCCATTAATCTCCTCTCTCTATTGGGTTCAGCTGTAGACCTGAGCTTCTGATCTTCTCCTCTCTCTGACAGTTCTGCAGTGAGCTGTGGATGTCTGAGAGATAGACGGGTATTTTAAACAACGCTCCAGTACTCGCTGCTACCCACCACGTCCACACAGTCGGCTGTCTCGCTCACAACCACTAACATGTTCATGATTTTCCACGAGGATACCCCTGCAGGAAGTGTCATCGTCACCATGACTACGCCAACTCCACTTCCTCTTATTGTCTGTGAACAGGAAGTTATTATATTGGTCCTTTTTCAGTAATTGGAACTGGATGGATACAGACAATCATTCTTAAATCAAACAGCCAGAAACATATCTCCTGTTACAGGCAGATTTTATGTACAATTACGACCCCTGGACAGGAGCTAGAAGTATAGTAATTAGCATATAGGCTAATTGGAGCATCCTATCAACCTGTTACTGAGGCGAGAGAAGCCCTGTAGAACTGTCTGTACTGATAAGAGCCCTGTTCTAGAGAACAGACTGTCAGATTGAAAACATAACAAAGATCTTAGGGGGAAGCTGCTCTATAGAGGAGCTGAACCGAGAGCTAATGAGGAACTAGCATAATACCAAACCCCTTTAGGTGGAACTTACTTACTTACTTACTTTATTGTCCCCATGGGGAAATTTTGTTGCAGTGTTATGTACACATTTAAAGTGGCGTTAAATACAAAACAAGATTGACAATACAACTTTCAATAACAGTCACGCACCAATAAAAAAAATAATAATAGTAAGAAATAAGAAATAAAACATTTAAAACATTTAAAACAAAGACTAGCCTGCTGGCCTTACGGGGTCAATGGGAACATTTGCCCGAGCTATTTAAGAGGGATATCACACCTGGCACAAATGATTGTCTCGTTCTATTTTTCCTGCTGAGGGGTGCCCTATACCTGCGCCCAGAGGGGAGTAATTCAAAGTCCAGGTACAGGGGGTGACTTGGGTCTAAAATGATTTTGTGAGCCTTACAGAGGGCCCTGACCTTAAAAATCTCATCCAGGCCTGTCTGTTTGACTCCAAGTACCTTGCTTGCGGTGGTAATAATCCTTCTCAGCATGTTTCTCTGACTGACAGTGGCATTGCCAAACCAACAAACAATACAAAAAGTTAAAATACTCTCAATAAAGGAGTTGTAAAACAGAGTCAATATAGTACAGTCTATATTAAAAGAACCCAACTTTTTTAGAAAGTACAGTCTCTGTTGGCTCTTTTTGTAGATCTGGTCTGTACATTTACTCCACTGAAGCTTACTGTCCAAAAAGACACCCAGATATTTATATTCCTCTACAATTTCTATGTTCTGACCTCTGATAGATGTTGCAGAGGTAGGTGTTGTACGCTTCCTGAAGTCTATGCACATCTCTTTGGTCTTGTTGGTATTGAGGACCAAGTGTGATTCTTCACACCACTCTACAAAGTCATCTAGGACCGGGCCATGATGTTCCTCGTCATCATGCAACAGGCTGATCAAGGCAGTGTCATCAGCGAACTAGCATGGATCTGAACTTATATCTAATGAGGAACTAGCTAAATACCAAACACCTTTAGGGGGAACTAGCATGGATCTGAACTTATATCTAATGAGGAACTAGCATAATACCAAACCCCTTTAGGTGGAACTAGCATGGATCTGAACTTATATCTAATGAGGAACTAGCATAATAACAAACACCTTTAGGGGGAACTAGCATGGATCTGAACTTATATCTAATGAGGAACTAGCATAATATCAATCCCCTTAGGGGGAACTAGCATGGATCTGAACTTATATCTAATGAGGAACTAGCATAATAACAAACACCTTTAGGTGGAACTAGCATGGATCTGAACTTATATCTAATGAGGAGCTAGCATGGGTCTGAACGTATATCTAATGAGGAGCTAGCATGGATCTGAACTTATATCTAATGAGGAACTAGCATAATAACAAACACCTTAGGTGGAACTAGCATGGATCTGAACTTATATCTAATGAGGAACTAGCATAATAACAAACACCTTTAGGTGGAACTAGCATGGATCTGAACTTATATCTAATGAGGAACTAGCATGGGTCTGAACTTATATCTAATGAGGAGCTAGCATGGATCTGAACTTATATCTAATGAGGAGCTAGCATGGATCTGAACTTATATCTAATGAGGAACTAGCATAATAACAAACACCTTTAGGTGGAACTAGCATGGATCTGAACTTATATCTAATGAGGAACTAGCATAATACCAAACACTTTAGGTGGAACTAGCATGGATCTGAACTTATATCTAATGAGGAACTAGCATAATACCAAACACCTTTAGGTGGAACTAGCATGGATCTGAAGGTAAAGATATTGAGGAACTAGAGGGCCTAAACAACATAGACGAGTTTTTGGGGAGATAGCATATGCATAAAAACAAATCTCTCCCCTTGTCATCTATCCAAGATGAAATCATTACAATAGGTGGGTCTAATTAATTAATGTGAGGTGAGGCATTATTTCTGAGAGAAAATAAATTATGACTTCGCTTTGTGTTTGGACATTGGAGACTAGGGTTTTGACTGTGAGGTAATGTTGTGTTTGGTCATTTGAAGCTAGGGTTATGACTGGAAGGTAATGTTGTGTTTGGTCAGTAGACGCTAGGGTTATGACTGGAAGGTAATGTTGTGTTTGGTCAGTAGACGCTAGGGTTATGACTGGGAGGTAATGTGTTTGGTCATTAGACACTAGGGTTATGACTGGGAGGTAATGTGTTTGGTCATTAGACACTAGGGTTATGACTGAGAGGTAATGTTGTGTTTGGTCTGTAGAAGCTAGGGTTATGACGGGGAGGTAATGTTATATTTGGTCATTAGAAGCTAGGGTTTTGACGGGGAGGTAATGTTGTGTTTGTTCTGTAGAAGCTAGGGTTATGACGGGGAGGTAATATTGTGTTTGGTCTGTAGAAGCTAGGGTTATGACTGAGAGGTAATGATTTGTTTGGTCATTAGATGCTAGGGTACTGACTGAGATGTAATGATGTGTTTGGTCATTAGACACTATGGTTATGACGGGGAGGTAATGTTGTGTTTGTTCTGTAGAAGCTAGGGTTATGACGGAGAGGTAATGTTGTGTTTGGTCTGTAGAAGCTAGGGTTATGACGGAGAAGTAATGATGTGTTTGGTCATTAGAAGCTAGGGTTATGACGGGGAGGTAATGTTGTGTTTGGTCAATAGACACTAGGGATATGACGGAGAGGTAATGTTGTGTTTGGTCTGTAGAAGCTAGGGTTATGACAGAGAGGTAATGATGTGTTTGGTCTGTAGAAGCTAGGGTTATGACAGAGAGGTATTGTTGTGTTTGGTCTGTAGAAGCTAGGGTTATGACAGAGAGGTAATGATGTGTTTGGTCTGTAGAAGCTAGGGATATGACGGAGAGGTAATGTTGTGTTTGGTCTGTAGAAGCTAGGGTTATGACGGAGAGGTAATGTTGTGTTTGGTCTGTAGAAGCTAGGGTTATGACGGGGAGGTAATGTTGTGTTTGGTCATTAGATGCTAGGGTTGTGACGGGTAGGTAATGTTGTGTTTGGTCTGTAGAAGCTAGGGTTATGAAGGATAGGTAATGTTGTGTTTGGTCATTAGATGCTAGGGTTATGACTGGGAGATGATGACATTCAAAACCTTCTCAAGCCTGCAAAATATATTAACTGAGATCCATCCTTAGACTGTCCATGTTACGTGGGTTTGTTAACAGATGTGGGCCAGAGGTAGATGAGGTGACACAGGGTGTCTGTGTGTGTGTGTGTGTGTGTGTGTGTGTGTGTGTGTGTGTGTGTGTGTGTGTGTGTGTGTGTGTGTGTGTGTGTGTGTGTGTGTGTGTGTGTGTGTGTGTGTGTGTGTGTGTGTGTGTGTGTGTGTGTGTGTGTGTGTGTGTGTGTGTACCTGCTGATACCTTATCCATAAAGCCATACATGCTGATACCTTATCCATAAAACCATACCTGTATTTATACTGATACCTTATCCATAAAACCATACCTGTTGATACCTTATCCATAAAACCATACCTGTAGTTATACTGTAGTAGTTGACAGATTTCCATGAAGCTCTTTTTCTACAGAAACAGATCCTGTCTTTCTCCAAGCAGTAGAAAGCAGATTATTCAGTCAACCTCTTTATCTGTTGTTGATTATGGTGATATTATTAATCAAAGTGCAGCTGCTACTACTGTTAAACCTTTAGATGCCATCTCCCATAATGCCCTTTGTTTTGTTACAGGGGACAGTTGTGAAACTCATCACTGCATCCTGTATCAAAAGGTTGGCTGGACTTCATTAAAGACTCGTAAATGTCTACGTTACTCCCGTTTTGTTTACTAGGCCCTTCTTCATAAACCTCCGTCTTATCTAACTTTGCTGTTGAAGTATAGACACCTGAGTTGCCTAACCCGTTCAGAGGATTGGTTAACTCTTGAGGTTCTTAGGGTCTCCACCGAGCTGGGTAAATCTACTTTTAGTTTTAATGCACCGTATTGCTGGAACAAAATTCAAAATACATTTAATCTTGATGTTCTGGTGCCGTTCGGGCATTTTAAAGCATTGATAGGGAACTAATTTGTGGAAGAATGTACCTGGTTTCCTGGGTGATTTGTGATATTTTACTCGTGCTTTCCAAGACTGTGTGTTTGTATTTTAACACGTGTATATATACAGTACACATTAAAAAAAGGAAAAGCAGCCAACAAGTGCTCAGCATATGTGGGAACTCCTTCAAGACTGTTTGGAAAAGCATTCCAGGTGATGCTGGTTGAGAGAATGCCACGAGTGTGCAAAGCTGTCATCAAGGCAAAGGGTGTATTACTGCTGTGTATAATGTGTCTATTTATATTGTATAATTTGTAAAATAGACCTAATAGGTTACAATAAGTCTCCCCTGTTTAAAATGAAGGGTTAAACAAAAAGTAGTGCACTTTTAAATGGATTTGGTGCTGTTTGTGACTTACATGGCTCTGTGATTTAACCAGCACTGTGACACAGCAGTGACACATTGAGAGTAAAACAGCACCAACCCAATACTAACGGACGAGATATATTTATTTATATATTTATAGAGGAAGATATAAATGTGCTTGTACTCATGTTTATGTTCATGATTATTGTTGTTACACACAAGCTGTTTTTCTGATAAGTGAGAAAAACGCTGAGCCCTCGGGTATCAACCAGTGAAACAGATTACACTCCACCATCTGCAGCCTTTATGATTACCGGCTAGCTACCTCAGCTAATATAACAACTCAAGATGCACTTCATTTAGGTTTAGGTTCATTTGAAGATCTGAGATTGCAAAAGAACATAAAGCGCAAGTTAAACTATAAAATCTGTCTAAATGTACGGACTAAATATATGGGCAATGCATCTTCGTTTATATAGTGCATCATCAATAAGTCATACGTAATCATCAATTAGTCATTGATAGTATTAATGACCACCACTCACTAGCCTGAGACTAAAATGCTAATGACTTGGCTCACATCTGTGGATGCCTTACTGAGATGGAGAAGGATTTGGAATAGCAAAATTATTAGAAAAAAATATACACTACCGTTCAAAAGTTTGGGGTCACTTAGAAATGTCCTTGTTTTTGAAACAAAAGCACATTTTTTTATTCCATTAAAATAACAACACATTGATCAGAAATACAGTGTAGACATTGTTAATGTTGGAAATGACTATTGTAGCTGGAAACAGCTGATGGTTTTGTTTTATCTACATAGGCGTACAGAGGCCCATTATCAGCAACCATCACTCCTGTGTTACAATGGCACGTTGTGTTAGCTAATCCAAATGTATCATTTTAATTGGCTAATTGATCATTAGAAAACATTTTGCAATTATGTTAGCACAGCTGAAATCTGTTGTCCTGATTAAAGAAGCAATAAAACTGGCCTTCTTTAGACTAGTGGAGTATCTGGAGCATCAGCATTTGTGTGTTCAATTACAAGCTCAAAATGGACAGAAACAAAGCACTTTCTTCTGAAACTCATCAGTCTATTTATGTTCTGAGAGAACAAGGCTATTCCATGTGAGAAATTGCGAAGAAACTGAAGATCTCGTACAGCACAAACTGGCGCTAACCAGAACAGAAAGAGGAGTGGGAGACCCCGGTGCACAACTGAGCAAGAGGATAAGTACATTAGAGTGTCTAGTTTGAGAAACAGACGCCTCACAAGTCCTCAACTGGCAGCTTCATTAAATATTACCCGCAAAACACCAGTCTCCACATCAACAGTGAAGAGGCGACTCCGGGATGCTGACTTTCTAGGCAGAGTTGCAAAGAAAAAGCCATATCTCAGACTGGTCAATAAAAATAGAAAATGAAGATGGCCAAAAGAACACAGACACTGGACAGAGGAACTCTGCCAAGAAGGCTAGCATCCCGGAGTCACCTCTTCAAATAGGCCTTTTTAATTTTGTCTGGCTTGCCATTCCAAATAAAGCTGAATTTTTTTTGCTCATATAATTTAAAAAACGAATCGCTAGGCAAAACCATAAGCAAATACAGTAGGTATACCGGGATATGACTAAAGAGTTAGATAAGAGATTAACACACAGCACAGTACACATCTGAGATACCAGTACTCAGCTCAGTACACATCTGATATATCAGTACTCAGCACAGTACAAACCTGAGATGTCAATACTCAAAATAATTTAATCTGTTTGAGGTAGTATAGTGAATGGGGATGGAGCGGCGTATCACAATTTATATTTTCCCTCACACAAGGTTATCCGTCTTGTTAGCGTATTAACTTAAACATTAGTCAATTCTTCAGATTTCCCCAATTGCTTATTGTTATTTATTCAGTCCCTCTGAGCATGAAGGGGCATAAGCTTATTTTCCAGATGCCTGGAGGGGTGTGTGTGTTTTGTTATGTGTGGTGTCATCAGAGGTTTGTGTGTTTCTATGTGTGGTTTCATCAGAGGTGTGTGTGGGGAATATGCTTCTCATCTGATGTGCTTCAATGAGTAGTGTGTCTGTCTGCCAGTCATATCTACCAAGCCTTCTCGCTTTAGACACGGTATTACACACCCACACACGTCTGCACACACACACACACGCTCACACGCTCACGCACACACACACACACACACACACACACACACACACACACACACACACACACACACACACACACACACACACACACACACACACACACACACACACACACATACACACATACACACATACACACATACACACACACACACACACACACTGATCTAACCTTGAGTTAAGAGTTGTTTCTGGTCACAATGAGTGCATCGTATTATTCCCCATCTCTCCTGTTCTCCTGGTTACTATGGTACTACCTCAAGACACCTGTCTCCTGTTATCCTGGTTACTATGGTACTACCTCAAGACACCTGTCTCCTGTTCTCCTGGTTACTATGGTAATAGCTCAAGACACCTGTCTCCTGTTCTCCTGGTTACTATGGTATTACCTCAAGACACCTGTCTCCTGTTCTCCTGGTTACTATGGTACTACCTCAAGACACCTGTCTCCTGTTCTCCTGGTTACTATGGTAATAGCTCAAGACACCTGTCTCCTGTTCTCCTGGTTACTATGGTAATACCTCAAGACACCTGTCTCCTGTTCTCCTGGTTACTATGGTACTACCTCAAGACACCTGTCTCCTGTTCTCCTGGTTACTATGGTAATACCTCAAGACACCTGTCTCCTGTTATCCTGGTTACTATGGTAATACCTCAAGACACCTGTCTCCTGTTCTCCTGGTTACTATGGTACTACCTCAAGACACCTGTCTCCTGTTCTCCTGGTTACTATGGTATTACCTCAAGACACCTGTCATGTGTTCTCCTGGTTACTATGGTACTACCTCAAGACACCTGTTTCCTGTTCTCCTGTTTACTATGGTATTACCTCAAGACACCTGTCTTGTGTTCTCCTGGTTACTATGGTACTACCTCAAGACACCTGTCTCCTGTTCTCCTGGTTACTATGGTACTACCTCAAGACACCTGTCTCCTGTTCTCCTGGTTACTATGGTAATAGCTCAAGACACCTGTCTCCTGTTCTCCTGGTTACTATGGTATTACCTCAAGACACCTGTCTCCTGTTCTCCTGGTTACTATGGTACTACCTCAAGACACCTGTCTCCTGTTCTCCTGGTTACTATGGTAATAGCTCAAGACACCTGTCTCCTGTTCTCCTGGTTACTATGGTAATACCTCAAGACACCTGTCTCCTGTTCTCCTGGTTACTATGGTACTACCTCAAGACACCTGTCTCCTGTTCTCCTGGTTACTATGGTAATACCTCAAGACACCTGTCTCCTGTTATCCTGGTTACTATGGTAATACCTCAAGACACCTGTCTCCTGTTCTCCTGGTTACTATGGTACTACCTCAAGACACCTGTCTCCTGTTCTCCTGGTTATGTAGTAGTAACATAAGACACATGGATAACATATAAAGACATAAGACAGCTGAACATTAAAGTAACGAACCACATGTTCACGTTGATCATGAGACTGTGGTAATGGAGATATACTAAGGGAC